>NW_025547859.1:0-8054 GCF_905237065.1 Salmo salar | reverse complement strand
GAAGTTCACGGTCAGTTGAATGATGACCGAAGTATAACACAGAACTCATATGGCAGGCAAAACCCTGACAAAAATCCATCCAGGAAGTGGGAGATCTGAGAATTGTAGTTCTTGAATCCCTATCGAAACTACAGTGTCTGTGGGGTCATGTTGCACCTACATTCCGAATTGGCTGTCAGTTCGAGAAAGTTTTCATCATTCTCCTGTTACCGGGCAGAGAATATTAGCTCAGTCAATGAGTGGACTACCTGAGGACAAAGGGCTTGGTGATGCGCTCGAGCCCAACAAGCGCCCCTCCTTTTTCTTTACCCGAATGAATACGCTTTGTCCGGTTGGAATATTATCGACGTTTTCCAGACAAAATACCCTAAGGATTGATTGTAAATAACGTTTGATGTTTCTACAAACGGTAATGGAACTATTTGACTCTTCGTCTCTGGTACTGGCGCTACGCGTGCCCTTTGGATAGTGATCTGAACCATACGAACCAAACGGAGGTATTTGGACATAAATATGTATTTCAAACAAAACAAACATTTCTTTGTGTGGAAAAGAGGAGTCCTTACGGAGTGCATTCTGGACAGCGAAGATTAGCAAAGGCAAGAAGAATATTTGTAATACTAATTCAGAGTTTTGTTGATGCCAGAACTTGTTGTGGTAGCTGTGCTAGCTTACTTCGTTTACGGCTAGTATGTACTCAGAATATTGAACAATGTGCTTTCTCCGTGAGTTATTTTGAAAACTGGCTGAGCGGTTGCGTCAAGGGAGTAGTGCATCTATAATTCTTTCAATAACTGTTTGTAAATTTCCTATCAACGTTCATGATGAGTATTTTTGTAAATTGGAAGTTTTGGTTGGAATAGATTTTCTGAACATCACGCCGCCCAATGTAAAAATGCTGTTTTTGGATATAAATATGAACTTTATCGAGCAAAAACATACATGTATTGTATAACTACGAAGTCCTATGAATGCCATCTGATGAAGAATCAAAAAAGGTTAGTGAATATTTTAGCTGTACTTTTGGTTTTTTGTGATGCATGTCCTTGCTTGGAAAATGGCTGTGTGGTTTTTCTTTGTGAAGTTTATGTCCTAACATAATCTAATTTTATGCTTTCACTGCGTAAAGCCTTTTTGAAATCGGACAATGTGGTTAGATTAACGAGAGTCTTATCTTTTAGAATGGTGTGAAAATAGTTGATTGTTTGAGAAAATGAAATTATGAGATTTTTACTGTTTTGTATTTCGCACCATGCTAGATTTGTTGTTTTGAATTTGTCGCCCTGCTATTTCACTGGCTGTTGAATAGTGTGTCCGCAGGTGGAACGCTACCGTCCCACCTGGCCCTGAGAAGATAACAACGGATCAGGCGGGTCGTGCTGGGTGTGTGATTCGGGTTGCCCCTCTCGCTGGGCCATTCATCTGGGGACCTTGTGTGGCCCGGATTGGTCATTTGTTTGCTCTCTCTTGGCTGGACTGCCTGGCCTGGTGTGGGGCTGCGGCTGCCTGGACATATTGTCAAGCACAAATAAAATAAAAATCCACGATATCGTTCTTAAAGAATTAGAAAGAGATCTGTCTGAGTGGCATGTTCTCAATAACGCCCCAAGACTGGGGGTCTGCTTTGGGTGAACAGATAGGGTGCAGAAGAAACGTCGACCCGATTAGGCGAGGTTCAACTGCAAAAACAAAATCCTGCGGATAAAACGCTCCCGTCCAGCTAACTGGGGTCTGTAAAATCAGCCAGGTCACACCACGATACCGCTCTGAAGGAAAAACTGAGGCCAGCACTAGGTGGGTGAACAGGATATGATGGGAGACTGACCCGATTAGGCGGAACTTCCGTCATACCATAAAATCCTGTAGAATGTCTCCTGTGTTGAAGTGAATCAGGTCAGGCTAAAAAACTATAGGTCGTTTTAGGTAAAAACGTAGTGTGTGTGAATCGAATAAGAATAAAAACCTGAATGAGTGGAAAATAAAATGCCTGAATGAAGTGAACGTTTCTCTGTGTTGAGGAAGTGTATCAGAGCAAGCTAGAAACTGCAGTAGTGGGTGTGTGTGTGTGTGTGTGTGTGTGTGTGTGTGTGTGTGTGTGTGTGTTGGTCCAGAGGAGGGACTGTGTGGCCTCTCTGACAGTTCATTGAATGAAGTTAAAAAGAGTGCATCTAAAATCTCACAACTGGGAAGAGAGAAACAAAATCAATAAATAGTGGACAAAAAGAAGCTATGCAAAGATAGGACATTGACAGTGTGTTAAAGTGACCATTGCGGAATATATAAAACGTGTTGAAAATAATTAAGCAAGATCACATATAGTATATAGCGGGGTGTGAGGTGGGAAAATACAACATACGGATAAACACAAACTACACTATATGGTTAAAATAAACTCAGACTATCTCAAATAAAACAGTGACAACAAATGCATAAGGAACAATACCGTGGTACAGTCTATAGTACCGGCTAAAAAAATATTATTAGTACCGTGAAGAACCACTAGGAGTAAAACGGTGGACAGGTAAACACTCTGTAGCAGCAGAACCCTGTAATAACCCATGCGTCTCAAATGGAACCCTATTTCCTATTTAGCGCACTACTTCTTCTTAGGTCCCCTATGGGGTAGTGCCACTACTTTTTACCAAGGCCCTATGGGGTAGTGCACTACTTTTTACCGGAGCCCTATGGGCCCTGCAGGTGGGCTAGCTCCTCCGGGAGATTTTGAAGGTGTCCTGTACAGCCACTGTGACTAGTAGCATTAAAGACTATCTGCTTCTCCTTGATTACAGTCTGAGGAGGACAGAAGTGTAAGGTAACAGACATCAGAAGAGAGTAGGCTTGGAGAAATTTAGTAAAATAGGAACTGGTGCTGAGAATAGACAGAGTAAAATCAGAAACGAAACAATAAGTAATAAAAAGATAGGAAATAATCGCAAATAAAGAAATAAAAGACAAGAAAGGATAGACATTACAAATAACTAAATTAGAAGGAAAAAGGGGTATTAAATAGGGATTTCCTACATCGAATAAAGTTAAAAGCAACAGAGTAGACAATTGATAAAATGAATAGAACACCAGTGGAGATCTTAGGGGCTAGACACCCCCTAAACCAAAAATAAATAATAAAAACTTCTATTAAAAAAAAAAGGTAAGGTAGGGACATTGGATGTCTCTCTCTGTGAGGAAATGGAGACTTTGATAAAGATCCATAAACCAGTAAGGTAGGGACATTGGATGTCTCTCTCTGTGAGGAAATGGAGACTTTGATAAAGATCCATGAAAACCAGTAAGGTAGGGGACATTGGATGTCTCTCTCTGTGAGGAAATGGAGACTTTGATAAAGCAACCATAAACCAAATGACAAAAAAACAGAAAAGGAAAAATAAGCGAGAAAATGAAATACTGAGAAGAAGGAGAAGGAGGAGGGGGAGGAGGAGTTGGGTTTGTTACAAAACATGAAGGCAGCAAGAGAAACACTGAACAAAGATGACGGAAAAGCAGAACGGGCGGGCCTAAACCCCACCTTATTCCAATGGGCAGTTTCCAATGATAACTGGACATATGGAAATAAAAGGTGAAGTAGAGATGACGGAAAAGAGAAGAGAAGAGGCTTGTGGCAATATGTGCACCCTCTCACTCCAACAGACAAAAGGCAAGACAAGGACTGAAGCACACAACAGAGGAATACAGTTTCAGTTGCTATGGGGCCTGAGGAAAGCACTGACAGCCAATGGAAACCGCAATAGGAGAAGGAGAGACATCAGGGCCGCATAACAAGAGAAAAAGAAGAACAAAAGCGAGAAAGGAAGAGAATTTTAGGAAAAGCAGAATACCAAGCAGAACACCAAGCAGAACACCAAGCAGAACACCAAGCAGAATACCAAGCAGAACACCAAGCAGAACACCAAGCAGAATACCAAGCAGAATACCAAGCAGAATACCAAGCCAGAAACACCAAGCAGAATACCAAGCAGAACACCAAGCAGAACACCAAGCAGAACACCGAAGCAGAATACCAAGCAGAACACCAAGCAGAACACCAAGCAGAACACCAAGCAGGAACACCAAGCAGAACACCAAGCAGAATACCAAGCCAGAATACCAAGCAGAATACCAAGCAGAATACCAAGCAGAACACCAAGCAGAATACCAAAGCAGAACACCAAGCACAATACCAAGCAGAATACCAAGCAGAATACCAAGCAGAATACCAAGCAGAATACCAAGCAGAACACCAAGCAGAACACAAGCAGAACACCAAGCAGAATACCAAGCAGAATACCAAGCAGAATACCAAGAAGAATACCAAGCAGAATACCAAGCAGAACAGAGTCTCCATGAAGCAGAAGAGGAATAGAGTGATAGATCCTATAAGGATAGACTAGAAAGAGAAAGTCAAAGTCATGGAACAAAAAAAAAATAGATAGATGAGCAATTAGAATGGTTAAAATCAAAACAAGACGAGGCTGTGGCCCGTAGTTATGCATGAGGATATGAGGAATGAGCCTGCAGAGAACTACCGTCTCAGGGACCGTGTAGAGAAGGGTCAAGGAAAGAGTCTAGCTTTTTACGGAAAACAGGGATCAATCCTGATAAAAGGGGACATGAGGGACACTATATACCATGGGCTGCGCAGGACCTGGAAGGGTTAGTTGCCCGCTTGCCAGATCTCCTCTATAAGGGAGCAGGGAAGTGGATCAGAACCTCTTGAAGAACACACAATGGGGAAAATTGCTGGTGGTGGGTGACTTTAAAGGCATTGTTAGGAAGGAACGAGCGTGCAGAGAATGGGAGAGATTATGCAGAACAGTGGCATCAACGGCACAGAAGAGGAAGTGCTGATGGATGGACTGATGTTCAACAGATAGGTAGACCCGCAATCTGGCGTGCATTGCGACAGACGTACCCAACGAAAGTTGACCCCAAAGCTCTGAGAGGTGAAGCCATTGGAGCTACAGAAAACCCGACTAAGCATACCTAGCTGGACAACTGAAAAGATGGAGGATGGAGACAGAACAAGATCGAGAGGGGAAACGAACTAATGACAACTATGTTCCGGACTTCAGTGGTGGAAGCCATGCCCCAGCCAGTAAGGAGCCAGCTGGAGGATGTGGTGGAACTTACTTCAAAAAACCTTACAAGGAGGTCTGTGACTATATGATTCATGCTGTGTGGAAAAACACAGGAAGGATGAACAGAGACAGATTGAACAGGAAAAAGACATTCAGAGAAGATTGGCCCAGTTACAGTTGGATGAATTAACCAACAAAGAAAGAAGAAAGTCCATGTCCCAGTAACTACCCCTGTGCCCGAGGTAGAAACAATGGCTGCTGTCTCCCCAGTCTCCCCGGGCGGGCGCCAAATGCCTACCTCACTGCCAGTAGTAAATGTATGGACACAGCCCAGAATTGAAATAGTAGGGAATAGACAACAGAAAAGAATACAAGCGGATCAGAGAAGAGACCCCAGGAGCCCATCGAGGGCCACCTGGTGTTTGTTGGGGTTGCCACCAAATCGAGACCCTCCAGACGAGAATGCCCTACAGACCCCTGGCAGGATCGGACTGGAGGAAACTCAAATAACAGGCAACCAACAACAAACAACATCCAGGTACTTACCAGAGTAATTGAATCCAAATGGTGGATGGCAGGGCAGCCTCCGGGCCCTGTGAACCCATAGTCAGGGGCCTAATCAAACATACTAAGGATGCCCAATCTACAGGTTCAGTTCCCAGTATAACCACAAGAGTTACCAAAACCTATATTGCAGGTTCACAGAGAGAACAGAGGCACACCCATATATATCTGAGCCACTTACACATGTGTGAGTTCAAATTATGCCTCTCATCTCCCCATGTCTCAGTAAATATGCCAAAACAATAGGATTCTCGGGAAAAACCAATTCCAATACTGCTCCATTCTTGATGATGTAGTAAATCAGCCACATTCCAATATTAATATCGATCCCATTTATATCAAAATCGGATACAAATAAATGTTCTCCTGAGGGTATAACAAGAAAAAAACACTCACATTACCAGTAATAACTGCAGGAGAACAGCTAACGTATATTGGATTAGAGGCAATGGCTAACAACTGTAAGGAGCATAGAGATTTATTCAGGCCCAAATACCTAAAGCAGTTCGACAAAATCTGAAAATATCTCTCACAATGCAATTTACCCTCACAGGACCCTTTGTTCGAAACAACTCTGGGTTATGAGGGTGCAAATGAGAAAGCCCAACAATCTCTCATATGTAATCATTGGAAAGCAGGGGAGCTGCAATGGATGCTTGCGATGGACGGAGGCGGATCTGAATTTGTACAAAAAGTGGTTCAATGTTTCTGAGCTCTGTCCCTCCACATTACATTGCACTATAAATCAAGGGTTTTACATCAAAAGGATCTAAGACCTATGATGAAGAAAGCTAGAGAAGGAAGAGATAGGATAAATCCATTCATTTTCCATTCAAAAGATAAGGCATTCGTCAAAATAATGACTCTACATTGATGATTGGGGATCCTAGGGAAATAAGAGGTCAGTGCAGACCAACGGGTATTGATTAGGTGAGGGAATAGGACTGATTATTGAGCTTAGAGAAGAAATGGAAAATATCACATACCACCAAGGTATGGTCACAACATTACGATGTGTTATAATCAGCAATCCCTAACATCAAAGTTTTGCCGGATGCACTAAACCCCCATTTACTCAGTATCCTATGAAGCCTGAAGCTGAAAAGAATACATTCAACGATTGAAGAATTGCTCCAGGGCGGGTGTATTATAATCCAAGCCTGTGCAATACACCTTTACACTACCTGTTCTTAAAAGCCGATAGTAAAAAAAAAAAAATATGGTTCATACTTAGAGCTGTCATATACTGCCGATTTCCTTAAGTTCAAACCCTCACCTGCTACTAATGTTCCCCCTGATGCCAAGTACTTTACTGTGATTGACTTGTGTGGAGCATTTTTTGTGTACACCTGGCGGAAGAATGCAGCCTTGTTTCGCATTTAATATAGAGGCAAAATTCTATCTTATACACTACCCCGATTTCATACCCTCAATCAAATACTATGATTTAAATTACAATCTAAGTGCACTTTATCCATATGTGATACTATTAATCTCCTCAGCGGTGGAACAGTGCCACTCTGACTCATTAAAATGGTACTACGGCGTTTAGCAGGAGGAGGGCAGCAAAAGCTGCAGTACTATCAACCCCAGGTTGAGTAAACATAGCTCACATGAACTAAAGCCATGCTCCAGGACAGCTAAGGATGTTAGCCAAAGCGCCATTACCCATAACGTAGCTCATATTATGACCTTTTTAGGAATGAAGGGGTTCAGCTCAGACTGGATGAGGGTATGTAGTGAAAACAGTACTAACTAAGAGGAGATAATGAAAAGAAGCAGGACAGCTCCCCTAAGAATAATGAAGAGAAGCAGGACAGCTCCCCTAAGAGGGATAATGAAAGAAAGCAGGACGGCTCCCCTAAGAGAGATAATGAAAGAAGCAGGTTCAGCTCCCCTAAGAGAGATAATAGAAAAAAGCAGGACAGCTAACCTAAGAGAGATAATAAAAAGCAGGACAGCTAACCTAAGGATTAATGAAAAGAAGCAGGACAGCTAACCTAAGAGGGTAATGAAAAGCAGGACAGCTAGCCTAAGAGAGATAATGAAAGAAGCAGGACACTAACCTAAGAGAGATAATGAAAGAAGCAGGACAGCTAACTTAATGAAAGAAGCAGGACAGCTAACCTAAGAGAGATAATGATAGAAGCAGGACAGCTCCCCTAAGAGAGAGATAATGAAAGAAGCAGGACAGCTAACCTAAGAGAGATAATGAAAAGAAGCAGGACAGCTCCCTAAGAGAGATAATGAAAGAAGCAGGACAGCTAACCTAAGAGAGATAATGAAAGAAGCAGGACAGCGCTCCCTAAGAGAGATAATGAAAGAAGCAGGACAGCTAACCTAAGAGAGATAATGAAAAAAGCAGGACAGCTCCCCTAAGAGTGATAATGAAAGAAGCAGGAAGCAGACACTCCCCTA
>NW_025547858.1:0-2434 GCF_905237065.1 Salmo salar | reverse complement strand
GAATATTCATATGTATTTATAAAGCCCTTCTTACATCAGCTGATGTCACAAAGTGCTGTACAGAAACCCAGCCTAAAACCCCAAAAAGCAAGCATTGCAGGTGTTGAAACGGTGGCTACTAGAGAGGAACCCAGGCTACTTGAGGGGTGGCCAGTCCTCTTCTGGCTGTGCCAGGTGGAGATCATAACGATCATAACATCATAAAATGTTCATGAATGACCAGCAGGGTCAAATAATAATAATCACAGGTTGTCGAGGGTGCAACAGGTCAGCACCTCAGGGTAAATGTCAGTTGACTTCCATAGCCTGGCAGAGCAGTTGAAACTGGAGCAGCAGCATGGTCAGGTGGACTGGGGACAGCAAGGAGTCACCAGAGCCAGGGTGATCCTGAGGCATATCTGGGCTCAGGTCCTCGAGAGAGAAGAAAGAGAAAGAGAGAAGAAAGAAAAAGAAAGAGAGAACTAGAGACCATACTTAAATTCACACAGGACATGGATAGGACAGGAGAAATGCTCCAGATATAACAGACTGACACTAGCCCCGACACATAAACTATTTAGCATAAATACTGGGGGCTGAGATGGAGGGGATAGAACACTTTGTGACCGATCCACCGATACCCCCATACGGGCCAAACCGGCTGATATAACCCCCCCCACTTTGCTGACCACAGCCCCACACACCACTAGAGGGATATCTTCAACCACCATCCTGATACAAGGCCGAGTATAGCCCACTTTTCCCCTAGCAGCACAACCCCCCAACCCGGACAGGAAGATCACGTCCAGTACTCACCACTCAAGTACAAGCCCCTCCTAGGACGGCATGAAGGCACTAAGCCAGTACTCACCCACATAATAGGGTTAGAGGCAGAGAATCCCAGTGAGAGGGAACTGGCCAGGCAGAGACAAGAAGGGCGGTGTGTTGCTCGAATCTGCCCCTTTCCGTTCACCTTCACCTCCTGGGGCTGGAACTACACTCAATCTTAGGACCTACAGAAGAACGAGTCTTTAATAAACTTAATTGAGACTGATCCATCTCTACATGGATAGGCAGACCATTCCATAAAAATGGAGCTCTCTGTTGAAGCCCTACCTCCAGCTGTTTGCTTAGAAATTCTAGAGGACAGTAAGGAGGCCTGTGTCTTTGTGACCATAGCGTCACGATGGCGGTATGTCGGAAAAATTGAAAATGTAGGAGCAAGCCCGTGTAATACTTTGTACGGCTTAGCAGTAAAACTTTGAAATCAGCCCTTGCCTTATTACGGCGGGATAAAAAGCGTACCCGATTTG
Source organism: Salmo salar (assembly GCF_905237065.1). Taxonomy (NCBI): domain Eukaryota; kingdom Metazoa; phylum Chordata; class Actinopteri; order Salmoniformes; family Salmonidae; genus Salmo; species Salmo salar. The sequence continues at coordinate 1,142 of NW_025547858.1, read as the reverse complement.
AAACTGGTTACTACTCTTGCCCAGAAACGAGAATATGCATATAATTATTGGCTTTGGATAAAAACACCCTAAAGTTTCTAAAACTGTTTGAATGGTGTCTGATTTAACAGAACTCATATGGCAGGCAAAAGCCTGAAGAGATTCCTTACAGGAAGTGGCCTGTCTGACCATTTCCTCAGACATCTTGCCACTGTTTATTGAAACTAAGGGATCTTTGCTGTAACGTGACACTTCCACTACGGCTCCCATAGGCTCTCAGAAGGCGGGAAAAGCCTGAATGCGCAGCCCCAGGCTAAACACTTGCGCTTTTGGCAAGTGGCGATCACACTTGCAAAGTCACCCATGCTTTGTTTCTTTTCGTCTTCTTACCTAACCCAATTCCGGTCGGAAATAACCTAGCTTTTTACGAGAAAATTAACAAAAATTGATTTCAAACAATGATTACTTTGAGAATGCGTAATAATATTTACATTTTTGTCACGAGAAATGCGTCTACTTTCGTCACCTTCTTTTTTTCGGATTTGGCACCTTTGAACAAACGCGCTGTTTGATATAATTATGATTATTTTGACCAAACCAACATTTGTTATTGAAGTAGAAGTCCTGGGAGTGCATTCTACGAACACACCTAATTACATTTCTTGTAATATAATCTGACTTTGGTGGTGCTAAACTTGCTGGGTGTCTAAATAGCTAGCCCTCTGATGCGGGCTATCTACTTAGAATATTACAATGTCTAAATATTAAATTCGACATATGTCAGTGCATAGAGGAGTTCTGTATCTATAATTCTTAAATTAATTGTTATGCTTTTTGTGAGCATTTATAAATATGATAATTTTAATTTATTGTGCGGATATGCTAGTTCCTGAACGTCACATGCTAATGTAAAACGCTGTTTTTTATATAAATATGAACTTGATTAACAAAACATGCATGTATTGTATAACATAATATCCTAGGTGTGTCATCACATAAATCATCGTTTAGTGCTGCATTTAGCTGTCTTCTGGGTTTTTGTGACATTATATGCTAGCTTGAAAAAGTAGGTGTCTGATTATTTCTGGCTACCCAGGTACTCTGCGGCTAATCTAATGTTTTGCTTTCGTTGTAAAGCCTTTTTGAAATTGACAGTGTGGTTA
>NW_025547857.1:70000-141066 GCF_905237065.1 Salmo salar | reverse complement strand
CATAGAGATATAAATAGGAGGGGGAGGAGGAGGGGGGGAAATGGACATAGAGATGGATGAGAGATAATGGGGGGGGGGGGGGGGGGGGGGGGGGAGGGGGGGGGAAATGGACCGGAGATGGATAGAGAAAATGGGGGGGGGAGGGGGGGGGGAGAAATGGACATAGAGATGGATAGGGGGGGGGAATGGGAGGAGGAGGATAATATTGGGGAGGGGAGGAGGAGGAGGAGGGAGGAAGAAATGACATAGAGATGGATGAGAGAAGGGAATGGGGGGGGGGGGGGGGGGGAGGGGGAGGAAAAATGGACATAGAGATGGATGGAGGATGGGGGGGGGGGGAGGGAGGAAAATGGACAGAGATGATGAGGGATGGGAGGAGGGAGGGGAGGGGGAGAGAATGACTGAGATGATGGGTGGGGGGAGGGAGGGGGGGGGAGAGAAATGACATGAGATGATAATAGGGAGGAGGAGGGGGGGGGGGGGGAGAAATGGACATGAGATGGATAATGGGGAGGAGAAATGGACATGGAGATGATTAGGGGGAATGGGGGGGGGGGGAGGAGGAGGAGAAATGGACATAGAGATGGATAAGAGAAGAGGGAATAGGGGGGAGGGGGGGGGGGGGGAGGAATCTGGATGATGGGGTGGGGGGGGGGGGGGGGGGGGGGGGGGATATATAGGAGGAGGGGGGAGGAAATACATAGATATGGGAATAGGGAGGAGGAGGGGGGGGGGGGGGGAGAAATGGACATAGAGATGATAGAGAAAGGGGAGATGGGAGATACTAAATGGATGGAGGAAGGGAGGAGTAGAAATCATGAGATTTAGAGAGAGACAAGGAGGGGGGAGGGGGGGGGGGGGGGGAAGGAGAAATGACAAGAGATGATAGAGAGGATGGGGGGGGGGGGGGGGGGGGGGGGGGAGAAGAAATGACATGAGATGATAGGGGGAGGGGGGGGGGGGAAGAGGGAAATAACATCAAGATAGATAGAAAATAGGAGGAGGAGGGCATATAGATATGAAGGGACAGGGAGAGGAGGAGGGAATACATGAATGATCAGAAAATCCAGGAGGGGAGGGGGGGGGGGGGAGAAATGGACATAAAGATGGATGAGAGAGAATGGGGAGGAGGAGGAGGGAGGAGGGAGGAGAAATGACATAGAGGATGGATGAGAGATGAGGGGGGGGGGGGGGGGGGGGAATGGACATGAGATGGATGAAATAGGGGGGAGGGGGGGGGGGGGGGGGGGGGGAGGAATGACTGGATGGATAGAGAGGGAATAGGGAGGAGGAGGGGGGGGGAGGGGGGAGAAGGAGAAATGGACATAGAGATGGATAGAGAATATAAAGGGAGGAGGAGGAGGAGAAATGACATGAGATGATGGGGATGGGGAGGGAGGGGGAGGGGGGGGGGAGGAGAAAATGGACATAGAGATGGATAGAGAGAGGAATAGGGAGGAGGAGGGATACATAGAGATGGATGAGAGAAATAGGGGGGGGGAGGGGGGGGGATTGAGATGATGAGAGAGAATGGGAGGGGGGGGGGGGAAATGGACATGAGATTAATGGGGGGGGGGGGGGGGGAGAAATGGACATAGAGATGGATGAGAATGAGAGTGGGATATATGGGATCTAAATATGAGAAAGGAGGGGGGGGGGGGAGAAATGGACATAAAGATGATAGGGGAGAATGGGGGGGGGAGGAGGGGGAGGAGAGGAATGACATAAGATGGAGTGAGAGATAGGAGGAGGAGGGGAGGAGGAGGGGGGGGGGGGAGGGGAAATGGCATAGGGATTATGAGGGAGAATGGGGGGGGGAGGGGGGGGGGGGGAAGGGAAATGACATAGAGATGGATGAGAGAGAATGGGAGGGAGAAGAGTACATAGATATGGATGGGAGGAAGGAGGGGGGGAGGGGAAATGACATAGAGATGGATAGAGAGGGAATGGGGAGGAGGGGGGGGAGGGAGGAGAAATAGAGAATATGATGAGGGATGAGAGGAGGGGGGGGGGGGGGGAATGACATAGAGATGGATGAGAGGGATGGGGGGGGGGGGGGGAGGAATACTATGATAGGGAGGAGATAGGATGGGAGTGGGGGAGATATGACTGATTTGGGAGGAGGGGGCGAAATGGGGTTGATGGGAGGATACATAGATATGTAAATACTAAGATATAGAGAGAAATAGGAGGGGGGGGAGGGAGGAGAAATGGACATGCAGAGATGGATGAGAAAAGGGGGGAAAGAAAATACTGAAATGAATGAGAGGGGAAAGGAAGGAAGAGAAATGGACATAAAGAGATGAATGAGGGAATAGGAGAAGGAAGAGGAAAAACATATATAGTGGAGAATAATAAGAATGATAGAGAAAATAGGAAGAGGGGGGAGGGGGGAGGAGGAAATGACATAGAGATGGATAGAGGGATGGGAGGGAGGAGGAGGAGGGAGGAGAAATACTGGATGGATAGGGGGAGCCAGGGAGGGGGGGGGGGGGGAGGAGGGGGGGGAATGACATAGAGATGGATAGAGAGAGGGAATGGGGAGGGGGGGGGGGGGGAGGGAGAAGGAGAAATGGCCATGAAAGTTGATGGGGGAATGGGGAGGAGGAGCAAGGAGGAGGGAGAGGAGAAATACATAGAGATGATAGAGAATAGGAGGGGAGGAGGAGGGGGGAGGGGGGAGGAGAAATGACATGAGATGATGGAGGAGACGGGAGGAGGAGGGGAAATGACATAGAGATGGATAGAGAGGGAATGGGGGGAGGGGGGGGAGGGGGGGGGGGGGGGGGAGGGGGAAAATGACCAAGAGATGATGAGAGAATAGGGAGGAGGAGGAGGGAGGGAGGGGAAATGACTAGGATATAGTGGGGGGGGGAGCAAATGAATGGGGATGGAGGATAGTGACATAGAGATGATAATGAGGGGGAGGGGGGGGGGGAGGGGGGAAATGGACATAGAGATGGATAGAGAGAATGGGGGGGGGGGGGGGGGGGGGGGGGGAGAAATGACATAATATAATGGGGGGGGGGAGGAGGAGGGAATACATGATTGATGGGAGGGGGGAGGATAATGAGATGATGGAGATAAGAGGAGGGGGGGGGGGGAGGGGGGGGAGGAGGAGGAGAAGTGGACATAAGAGATGGATAAGAGGAATGGGGGGGGGGGGGGGGGGGGGGGGGGGGGGGAAAAATACATAAGATATGTGGAAGGAGGAGGGAGGAGGAGAAATACATAAGATGGATAGGGGGAATGGGAGAGGAGGAGGAGGATAGAAATACTTAGGATGGATGAGGATGGGAGGAGGAGGGAGGAGAGAGAGAAATATAATATATGGAGGGGAGGAGGAGGAGGAGGAGGAGAAATACTTGTGGGGGGGGGGGGGGGGGGGGGAAAATGGACATAGAGATGGATAGAGAAATAATAGGCAAATGGACATAGAGATGGATGAGGGGGAGAATGGGAGGAGGAGGAGGAGGGGGGAGAAGGAGAAATGGACATAGAGATGGATGAGAGGAATAGGAGGAGGAGGAGGGGGGGGGGGGGGGAGAAGAAATGGACATAGAGATGGATAGAGAGATATGGGGGGGGGGGGGGGGGGGGGGGGAAATGAATAGAGATGATGGGGATGGGAGGAGGAGGGGGGGGAATACTTTTAGATGGTATATGGAGGGGGAGGAGGAGGGGAAATACTAGAAGATGGATAGAGAGAGAATGGGAGGAGGAGGGGAGGAGCAGAAATGACATAATGATAGGAGGAATGGGGAGGAGGAGGAGAGGGAGGAGGAGAATGACTTGAGATGGATGGGGGGGAGCAGAGGAGTAGGGAGGGGGGGAGGGGGGGGGGGGGGGGGGGGGGGGAGAAGGAGAAATGACATAGAGATGGATGAGGGGGGGGAATGGGGGGGGGGGGGGAGGAGGGAGGAATGGGAGGAGGAGAGGAAATGACATAGAGATGGATTAAGAGATGGGGGGGGGGGGAGGAGGGGGGGGGGGAAATGACATAGAGATGATGGGGAATGGAGGGGGGGGGGGAGAGGGAGAAATGGATAGAGATTATGGATAAGAGGAGGGAGAGGAGAAATACTAGGATGGATGAGGGGTGAGGAGGAGGAGCGGGAGGGGAATCAGATATGAGAGAATGGGGGGGGGGGGGGGGGGGGGGGGGGAATGACATGAGATGGATAGAGAGAGATGGGAGGGGGAAATGACATAGAGATGATGATGGGAGGAGGAGGGGAGGAGGAGAAATACTAGATATGGATAGGGGAGGAGGAGGAGAGGAGGAGGGGAGGAGGAAATGACATGAGATGATGAGAAGATGGGAGGAGGAGGAGGGGGAGGAGGAAAATTAATTGGGGGGGGGGGGGGGGGGAAATGACATAGGATGGATAGAGGGGATGGGGGGGGGGGGGGGGGGGGGGGGGGGGAGAGAAAATACATAGATGATGAGGATGGAGGGGGGGAGGAGGAGGAGGAGAGGAGAAATGACATAGAGATGGACAGAGAGTGGGGGGGGGGGGGGGGGGAGAGAAGAAATGACATAAGATATGAGGGAGGGGGAGGAAATGACATAGAGGAATTGGATGAGGGAGAATGGGAGGAGGGGAATACATAAGATATAGGGGGATGGGAGGGGGGGGAGGGGAGGAGGGGAAATACATAGATGGATAAAATGGGGGGGGGAGGAATACATGAGATGGATGAGAATAAGGAATACATAGATGCATGAGATAATAGGGAGATGGGGGGAATGACATAGAGATGATAGGGATGGGGGGGGGGGGGGGGGGGGGGGGAAAATGACAGAGATATGGGTGGGAGGGAGGGGGGGGGGGGAAGGAGAAATGGACATAGAGATGGATGAGAGAATAGGGAGGAGGAGGAGGAGGGGGGAGGAGAGAAATGGACATAAGAGATGGATAGAGAGAAAATGGGAGGGGGGGGAGGAGGAGGAAGAATGACATGAAGATGGATAGAGAGAAGATGGGGGGGGGGGGGGGGGGGGGGGGGGGAATGGACATAGAGATGGATAGAGAGAGATGGGGAGGAGGAGGAGGAGGAAGGGGGAGAGGAGAAATGCCATAGAGATTGATGAGAGAGAAGGGAGGAGAGGAGGGGGGGGGGGGGAAGGAGAAATGACATAGAAGATATTAGAGAGAGAATGGGAGGGGGGGGGGGGGGGGGGGGGGGGGAGAAATGAATAAGAGATGATAGGGGATAGGAGAGGAGGAGGAGGAGGAGGGGAAATGACTGATGATAGAGAATGGAGAGGAGAAATATGAAGGGAGGGGGAGGGGGGGAGGGGAAATGGACATAGAGATGGATGAGAGGTAGGGGAGGAGGAAGGAGAGAGAGAATATGGACATAGAGATGATAGAGAGAGAATAGGAGGAGGAGGAGGAGGAGGAGGGAGGAGAGAAATGGGACATAGAGGATGGATAGAGAGGAGAATAGGGAGGAGGAGAGAGAGGGAGGGGGGAGAAATGGACATGGGGAGATGGATAGAGAGAATAAGGGGAGGAGGAGGAGGGAGGGAGAAGGGAGAAATGGATAGAGATGGATAGAGAGAATAGGAGGAGAGAGGAGGAGAAATGGACATAGAGATGGATAGAAAGAGAATAGGGAGGAGGAGGAGTGAGAGGAGGGAGGAGGAGAAATGGACATAGAGATGGATAGGGAGAGAGAACAGGGGAGGAGAGGAGGAGGGAGGAGGAGAAATCTGGACACAGGATGGAGAGAGAGAATAGGGAGGGGAGGAGGAGGAGGAGAAATGGACATAGAGATGGAGTTAGAGAGAGAATAGGGGAGGAGGAGGAGGGAGGAGGAGGGGAGAGAGAAATGGACATAGAGATAGATAGAGAGAGAATAGGGAGGAGGAAGGAGAGGGGGAGGGAGGAGAAGTGGACATAGAGATGGATGGGGAGAGATAGGGAGGGGAGGAGGAGGTGAGGAGTGAGAAATGGACATAGAGATGGATAAAGAGAGAATAGGGAGAGAGGAGGAGAAATGGACATAGAGTGGATAGAGAATAGAGAGGAGGAGGAGGAGGAGGAGAGAAGGAGAAATGGACATAGAGATGGATAGAGAGAGAAATAGGGAGGAGGAGGAGGAGGAGAGGAGAGAAATGGACATAGAGATGGATGAGAGGAGAATAGGGAGGAGGAGGAGGAGGGAGGAGGAGAAATGAGACATAGAGATGGATGGAGAGAGAATAGGGAGGAGGAGGAGGGAGGAGGAGAATGGACAGAGATGGATAGGAGAGAGAGAAGAGGGAGGGAGGAGGGAGGAGGAGGAGGAGAGAAGTGGACATAGAGATGGATAGAGAGAGAATGGAGGAGGGGAGGGAGAGGAGGAGGGAGAGAAGGATGGACATAGGGGAGATGGATAGAGAGAGAATAGGGAGGAGGAGAGGAGGAGGAGGGGAGAAGAGAAAGGGAAATAGAGAAGGGGATAGAGATGGAGATAGGTGGATCAGGGGGAGGAGGAGGAGGGAGGAGAAATGGGACATAGAGATGGATAGAGAGGAGAATAGGGAGGAGGAGGGAGAGGAGGGAGAAATGGACAGGTGAGATGGATAAAGAGAGAATAGGGAAGGAGAGGGAGGAGAGATGAAAAGCTGGACATGAGACGCGATAGAGAGAGAATAGGGAGGAGGAGAGGAGGAGGAGAAATGGACATAGAGATGGATAGAAGGAGAGAGAATAGAGAGGAGGAGAGGAGGGAGGAGGGAGAATGGAAGAAGAATGAAGAGAGAGAATGGGAGATGGACAGAGGATGAATAGAGAGAGGAGAGAAGGAGGAGGGGAGGGAGGGAGGAGGAGAAATGGACATAGAGGATGAGATAGAGAGAGAATAAGGAGGAGGAGGAGAGGGAGGAGGAGAAATGGACATGAGATGGGATAGAGAGAATAGGGAGGAGGGAGAGGAGGAGAAATGGACATAGAGATGGGATAGAGAGAGAATAGGGAGGAGGCAGAGCGGAGAGAAATGGACATAGAGATGGATAGAGAGAGAATAAGGAGGAGGAGTGACGGAGGATGGGGGGAGAAATGGGACATGAGATGGATAGAGAGAATAGAGAGAGGAGGAGAGGGTGAAGAAATGGACATGAGATGGATAGAGAGAGAATAGGGAGGGAGGAGGAGAGGAGCAGAGGACAAATGGACATGAGAGATGGTAGGAGAGAATAGGGGAGGAGAGGGAGAGAAATGGACATAGGAGATGGATAGGAGAGAATAGGAGAGGAGGAGAGAGGAGGAGGAGAATGGACATAGAGATGGATAGAGAGAATAGGGGAGGAGGGAGGAGGAGGAGGAGAAATGGACAGAGAGATGAATAGGGAGGAGAATGAGGAGGAGGAGGGAGGGAGGAGAAGACATAGAGATGGATAGAGAGAGAAAGAGGAGAAGAGGAGAGGAGGAGAAATGAGCAAAGAGATGGATAGAGAAAGAGAATAAGGGAGGAGGAGGAGAGGAGAAATGACATAGAGATGGATAGAGAGAGAAAATAGGGAGGAGGAGGAGAGGAGGAGAGAGAAATGGACATGAGATGGATAGGGAGAGAGAATAGGGAGAGAGCAGGAGGAGGAGGAAGGAAAATGAACATGAGATGGATAGAGAGAGAATGGGAAGAGGAGGAAAGGAGGAGGATGTCTCATAGATGGATAGAGAGAGTAATAGGGAGGAGGGAGGAGGAGGAGAGGGGGAAATGGACATAGAGATGGAGTGAAAGAAGAATAGGGGAGAGAGGAGGGAGAGAGGAGGAGGAGGAAGGAAATGGACATAAAGATGGATAGAGAGATAATAGGGAAGAGGAGGAGGAGGAGGAGTGAGAAATGACATGAAAGATGGTAGAGAGAGAATAGAGGAGGAGGAGGAGAAATGGACATAGAGATGACAGAGTAGGAAGAGAAGGAGGAGGAGGAGGAGGAGATAATGGACATAGAGATGGATACAGAGAGATAGGGGGGAGGAGAGAGAGAGATGGACATAGAGATGGATAGAGAGAATGATTTGATTGGGAGTGATTGAGATGGATGAGGAGAATAGGGAGGGGAGAGAGGAGAGAAATGGACATAGAAGATGGATAGAGAGAGAATAGGGAGGGGAGGAGAGGGAGAGAAATGGACATAGAGAGATGGATAGAGAGAGAATAGGGAGGAGGAGGAGGAGGAGGGAGGAGGAGAAATGACATAGAGATGGATAGAGAGAATAGGGAGGGAGGAGGAGGAGGAGAGAAATGGACATAGAGATGGATAGAGAGAGAATAGGGAGGAGAGGAGGAGGAGGAGAGGAGGAGAAATGGACATGAGATGGATAGAAAGAGAATAGGGAGGAAGAGGGGAGAGGAGGAGAAATGGACATAGAGTGGATAAGAGAAATAGGGAGAGGAGAGGGGAGAATGGACATAGAGATGGATAGAGAGTAGGGAGGAGGAGGAGAGAAAAATACATAAAGATGGATAGAGAGAGAATAGGGGAAAGAGGAGGAGAGGAGGGGAGGAGAAATGGACATGAGATGGATAGAGAGAGAATGGGAGGAGGAGGAGGGAGGAGAAATGACATGAGATGGATTAGAGAGAGAATAGGGAGGGAGGAGAGGAGGAGAAATGGACATAGAGATGGATAGAGAGAGAATAGGGAGAGGGAGGAGAGGAGGAGGAGGAGGAGAAATGGACATAGAGATGAATAGAGAGAATAGGGAGGAGAGGAGAGGAGGAGGGAGAAATGGACATAGAGATGGATAGAGAGAGAATAGGGAGGAGGAGAGGAGGAGAGAGAAATGGACATAGAGATGGATAGAGAGAGAATAGAGGAGGAGGGAGGAGGAGGAGAAGGAGAAATGGACATAGAGGATGGATAGAGAGAGAATAGGGAGGAGAGGAGGAGGAGGGAGGAGAAATGGACATAGAGATGGATAGAGAGAGAATAGGGGAGGAGGAGGAGGAGGGAGGAGAAATGGACATAGAGATGGATAGAGAGAGATAGGGAGGGGAGGGGGGGGAGAAGGAGAAATGGACATAGAGTTGATAGAGAGAGAATAGGGAGGAGAATGGACTAGAGATGGATAGAGAGAGAATAGGAGGAGAGGAGGAGGAGGAGGAGGGGGAAATGGACATAGAGATGGATAGAGAGATGGGAGGGGAGGGAGGAGAGGAGAATGGACATAGGATGGATCAAGAGAGAGAATAGGGGGGGGGGGGGGGGAGGAGAAATGGACATAGAGATGGATAGAGAGAGAATAGGGAGAGGAGGAGGGGGGAGGAGGAAATGGACATAGAGATGGTGAGGAGATAGGGAGGGAGGAGGAGGGAGAAGAAATGGACATAGAGATGGATAGAGAGAGAATAGGGAGGGGAGGAGGAGGAGGGGAGAAATGGACATAGAGATGGATGAGAGAGAATAGGAGGAGGAGGAGGAGGAGGGGAGGAGAAATGGACAGTGAGATGATAGAGAGAGAATAGGGGGAGGAGGAGGAGGAGGGAGGAGAAATGGACATAGAGATGGATAGAGAGAGAATAGGGAGGAGGAGGGAGGAGGAGAGGGAGGAGAAATGGACATAGAGATGGATAGAGAGAGAATAGGGAGGAGGAGAGGAGGAGGGAGAGGAGAAATGGACATAGAGATGGATAGAGAGAGAATAGGGAGGAGGAGAGAGAGGAGGGAGGAGGAAGAAATGGACATAGAGATGGATAGAGAGAGAATGAGGAGGAGAGGAGGAGAGAATGGACATAGAGATGGATGAGAGAGAATAGGGAGGAGGAGGAGGAGGGGAGAAATGACATAGAGATGGATAGGGAGAGTGGGGGGGGGAGAAATACATAGATGGATGAGGAAATAGGGAGGAGGGGGGGGAGAAATGGACATGAGATGGATAGAGAGAGAATAGGAGAGGGGAGGAGGAGGGGAGAAATGGACATAGAGATGGATAGAAATAGGGAGGAGGAGGAGGGGGGAGGAGAAATGGACATAGAGATGGATAGAGAGAGAATAGGGAGGGGGAGGAGGGGAGGAGGAGGAGAAATGGACATAGAGATGGATAGAGAGAGAATAGGGAGGAGGAGGAGGAGGAGGAGGAGGAGAAATGGACTGAGATGGATAGAGAGAGGATGGGAGGAGGAGGAGGGAGGGAGGGGAGAAATGGACATAGAGATGGATAGAGAGAATAGGGGGAGGAGGGGAGGAGGAGTGGACATGAGATGGATAGAGAGAGATAGGGAGGGGGGAGGAGGGAGAATGGACATAGGATGGATAGAGAGGATGGGGGGGGGGGGAGGGGAGGGAAATGGACATGAGATGGATAGGGAATAGGGAGGAGGGGGGAGGGGGGAGAAATGGACATAGAGATGGATAGAGAGAAATAGGGAGGAGGAGGGGGGGAGGAGGGAAATGGACATAGAGATGGATAGAGAGATAGGAAGAGGAGGGGAGGAGGAGGAGAATGGACATAGAGATGGATAGAGAGAGAATAGGGAGAGGAGGGGGGGAGGGGAGAAATGGACATAGAGATGGATAGAGAGAATAGGGGGGGAGGGAGAGGAGAAATGGACATAGAGATGGATAGAGGAGAATAGGGAGGAGGAGGAGGAGGGGAGGAGAAATGGACATAGAGATGGATAGAGAGAGAATAGGGGAGGAGGGGATGAGGAGGGAGAAATGGACATAGAGATGGATAGAGAGAGAATAGGAGGAGGAGGAGGAGGAGGGGAGGAGAAATGGACATAGAGATGGATAGAGAGAAATAGGGAGGAGGAGGAGGAGGAGGAGGAGAAATGGACATAGAGATGGATAGAGAGAGAATAGGGAGGAGGAGGGGGGGAGGGGAGAAATGGACATAGAGATGGATAGAGAGAGAATAGGGAGGAGGAGGAGGAAATGGACAGAGGGATAGAGAGAGAATGGGAGGAGAGAGGAGGGAGAAATGGACATAGAGATGGATAGAGAGAGAATGAGAGGAGGAGGAGGAGGAGGAAGAAATGGACATAGAGATGGATAGAGAGAATAGGGAGGAGGAGGAGGAGGAGGAGAGAAATGGACATAGAGATGGATAGAGAGAGAATAGAGGAGGAGGAGGAGGAGGAGAAATGGACATAGAGATGGATAGAGAGAGAATAGGGGGGAGGAGAAATGACATTAGAGATGGATAGAGAGAGAGGAGGAGGAGGAGGAGACGGAGGAGGAGAGGAGAAATGGACATAGAGATGGATAGAGAGAGAATAGGGAGAGGAGGAGGAGGAGGAGAAATGCATAAGATGGATAGAGATAGAGGAGGAGGAGGAGGAGGAGAAATGGACATAGAGATGGATAGAGAGAGAATAGGGAGGAGGAGAGGAGGAGGAGAAATGGACATAGAGATGGATAGAGAGGATAGGGGGAGGAGGGGAGGAGGAGAAATGACATAGAGATGGATAGAGAGAGAATAGGAGAGGAGGAGGAGGAGGAGGAGGAGAAATGGACATAGAGATGGATAGAGAGAGAATAGGGAGGAGGGGAGGAGGGGGAGGAGAGACATAGAGATGGATAGAGAGAGAATAGGGAGGAGGAGGAGGACGAGATGGATAGAGAGAGAATAGGGAGGAGGAGGAGAGGAGGGAGGAGGAGAAATGGACATAGAGATGGATAGAGAGAGAATAGGGAGGGGAGGGAGGGGAGGAGAAATGGACATAGAGATGGATAGAGAGAGAATAGGGAGGAGGGGAGGAGGGAGGAGAGAAATGGACATAGAGATGGATAGAGAGAATGGAGGAGAGGAGGAGGAGGAGAGAATGGACATAGAGATGGATAGAGAGAATAGGAGGGGAGGAGGAGGAGGGAGGAGAAATGGACATAGAGATGGATAGAGAGAAATAGGGAGGAGGAGGAGGAGGAGGAGGAGGAGAAATGGACATAGAGATGGATAGAGAGAGAATAGGGAGGAGGAGGAGGAGGAGGGGAGAAATGGACATAGAGATGGATAGAGAGAGAATAGGGGGAGGAGGAGGGAGGAGAGAAATGGACATAGAGATGGATAGAGAGAGAATAGGGAGGAGGAGGAGGAGGAGGGAAATGGACATAGAGATGGATAGAGAGAGAATAGGGGAGGAGGAGGAGGAGGGAGGAGGAGAAATGGACATAGAGATGGATAGAGAGAGAATAGGGAGGAGGAGGAGGAGAGGAGGAGAAATGGACATAGAGATGGATAGAGAGAGAATAGAGAGGAGGAGGAGGGGAGGAGGAGAAATGGACATAGAGATGGATAGAGAGAGAATAGGGAGGAGGAGGAGGAGGGAGGAGAAATGGACATAGAGATGGATAGAGAGAGAATAGGGAGGAGGAGGAGGAGAGGAGGAGAAATGGACATAGAGATGGATAGAGAGAGAATAGGGAGGAGGAGGGGAGGGGAGGAGGAGAAATGGACATAGAGATGGATAGAGAGAGAATAGGGAGGAGGAGGAGGAGGAGGGGAGGAGAAATGGACATAGAGATGGATAGAGAGAGAATAGGGAGGAGGAGGAGGAGGAGGAGAAAGGACATAGAGGGCATAGAGATGGATAGAGAGAGAATAGGGAGGAGGAGGAGGAGGAGGAGGAGGAGAAATGGACATAGAGATGGATAGAGAGAGAATAGGGAGGAGGAGGAGGAGGAGGGGAGAAATGGACATAGAGATGGATAGAGAGAGAATAGGGGAGGAGGAGGAGGAGGAGGGAGGAGAAATGGACATAGAGATGGATAGAGAGAGAATAGGGAGGAGGAGGAGGGGAGGAGGAGAAATGGACATAGAGATGGATAGAGAGAGAATAGGGAGGAGGAGGAGGAGGAGGGAGGAGAAATGGACATAGAGATGGATAGAGAGAGAATAGGGAGGAGGAGGAGGAGGAGGGAGGAGGAGAAATGGACATAGAGATGGATAGAGAGAGAATAGGGAGGAGGAGGAGGAGGGAGGAGGAGAAATGGACATAGAGATGGATAGAGAGAGAATAGGGAGGAGGAGGAGGAGGAGGAGGAGAAATGGACATAGAGATGGATAGAGAGAGAATAGGGAGGAGGGGAGGAGGAGGAGGAGGAGAAATGGACATAGAGATGGATAGAGAGAGAATAGGGAGGAGGAGGAGGAGGAGGAGAAATGGACATAGAGATGGATAGAGAGAGAAGAGGGAGGGGAGGAGGAGGAGAAATGGACATAGAGATGGATAGAGAGAAATAGGGAGGGGAGGAGGAGGAGGAGAAATGGACATAGAGATGGATAGAGAGAGAATAGGGAGGAGGGGAGGAGGAGGAGGAGAAATGGACATAGAGATGGATAGAGAGAGAATAGGGGGAGGAGGAGGAGGAGGAGGGAGGAGAAATGGACATAGAGATGGATAGAGAGAGATAGGGAGGAGGAGGAGGAGGAGGAGGAGGAAAATGGACATAGAGATGGATAGAGAGAGAATAGGGAGGAGGAGGAGGAGGAGGAGAAATGGACATAGAGATGGATAGAGAGAGAATAGGGAGGAGGAGGAGGAGGAGGAGGGGGAAATGGACAAGAGATGGATGAGAGAGAATGGGAGGAGGAGGAGGAGGAGGAGAAATGGACATAGAGATGGATAGAGAGAGAATAGGGGGAGGAGGAGGAGGGAGGAGAAATGGACATAGAGATGGATAGAGAGAGAATAGGGAGGAGGAGGAGGAGGAGGAGGAGGAGAAATGGACATAGAGATGGATAGAGAGAGAATAGGGAGGAGGGGAGGAGGAGGAGGAGGAGAAATGGACATAGAGATGGATAGAGAGAGAATAGGGAGGAGGAGGAGGAGGGAGGGAGAAATGGACATAGAGATGGATAGAGAGAGAATAGGGAGGGGGAGGAGGAGGAGGAGGAGAAATGGACATAGAGATGGATAGAGAGAGAATAGGGAGGAGAGGAGGAGGAGGAGGAGAAATGGACATAGAGATGGAATAGAGAGAATAGGGAGGAGGAGGAGGAGGAGGAGAAATGGACATAGAGATGGATAGAGAGAGAATAGGGAGGGAGAGGAGGAGGAGGAGGAGAAATGGACATAGAGATGGATAGAGAGAGAATAGGGAGGAGGAGGAGGAGGAGGAGGAGAAATGGACATAGAGATGGATAGAGAGAGAATAGGGAGGAGGAGGAGGAGGAGAAATGGACATAGAGATGGATAGAGAGAGAATAGGGAGGAGGAGGAGGAGGAGGAGGAAGAAATGGACATAGAGATGGATAGAGAGAGAATAGGGAGGAGGAGGAGGAGGAGGAGGAGAGAAATGGACATAGAGATGGATAGAGAGAGAATAGGGAGGAGGAGGGAGGGAGGAGGAGAAATGGACATAGAGATGGATAGAGAGAGAATAGGGAGGAGGAGGAGGAGGAGGAGGAGAAATGGACATAGAGATGGATAGAGAGAGAATAGGGAGGAGGAGGAGGAGGAGGAGGAGAGAATGGACATAGAGATGGATAGAGAGAGAATAGGGAGGAGGAGGAGGAGGAGGAGAAATGGACATAGAGATGGATAGAGAGAGAATAGGGAGGAGGAGGAGGAGGAGGAGAAATGGACATAGAGATGGATAGAGAGAGAATAGGGAGGAGGAGGAGGAGGAGGAGGAGGAGAAATGGACAGAGATGGATAGAGAGAGAATAGGGAGGAGGAGGAGGAGGAGGAGGAGGAGGAGAAATGGACATAGAGATGGATAGAGAGAAATAGGGAGGAGGAGGAGGAGGGGAGGAGAAATGGACATAGAGATGGATAGAGAGAGAATAGGGAGGAGGAGGAGGAGGAGGGAGGAGAAATGGACATAGAGATGGATAGAGAGAGAATAGGGAGGAGGAGGAGGAGGAGGAGGAGGAATGGACATAGAGATGGATAGAGAGAGAATAGGGAGGAGGAGGAGGAGGAGGAGAAATGGACATAGAGATGGATAGAGAGAGAATAGGGAGGAGGAGGAGGAGGAGGGAGGAGGAGAAATGGACATAGAGATGGATAGAGAGAGAATAGGGAGGAGGAGGAGGAGGAGAGGAGAAATGGACATAGAGATGGATAGAGAGAGAATAGGGAGGAGGAGGAGGAGGGGAGGAGAAATGGACATAGAGATGGATAGAGAGAGAGAATAGGGAGGAGGAGGAGGAGGAGGAGGAAATGGACATAGAGATGGATAGAGAGAGAGGAGGAGGAGGAGGAGGGAGGAGAAATGGACATAGAGATGGATAGAGAGAGAATAGGGAGGAGGAGGAGGAGAGGAGGAGGAGAAATGGACATAGAGATGGATAGAGAGAAATAGGGAGGAGGAGGAGGAGGAGGAGGAGAAATGGACATAGAGATGGATAGAGAGAGAATAGGGAGGAGGAGGAGGAGGAGGAGAAATGGACATAGAGATGGATAGAGAGAGAATAGGGAGGAGGAGGAGGAGGAGGAGGAGAAATGGACATGAGATGGATAGAGAGAGAATAGGGAGGAGGAGGAGGAGGAGGAGGAGAAATGGACATAGAGATGGATAGAGAGAGAATAGGGAGGAGGAGGAGGAGGAGGAGGAGAAATGGACATAGAGATGGATAGAGAGAGAATAGGGAGGAGGAGGAGGAGGAGGAGGGAGGAGAAATGGACATAGAGATGGATAGAGAGAAATAGGGGAGGAGGAGGAGGAGGAGGAGGAGGAATGGACATAGAGATGGATAGAGAGAGAATAGGGAGGAGGAGGAGGAGGAGGGAGGGAAATGGACATAGAGATGGATAGAGAGAGAATAGGGAGGAGGAGGAGGAGGAGGAGGAGGAGAAATGGACATAGAGATGGATAGAGAGAGAATAGGGAGGAGGAGGAGGAGGAGGAGAAATGGACATAGAGATGGATAGAGAGAGAATAGGGAGGAGGAGGAGGAGGAGGAGGAGGAGAAATGGACATAGAGATGGATAGAGAGAGAATAGGGAGGAGGAGGAGGAGGAGAAATGGACATAGAGATGGATAGAGAGAGAATAGGAGAGGAGGAGGAGGAGGAGGAGAAATGGACATAGAGATGGATAGAGAGAGAATAGGGAGGAGGAGGAGGAGGAGAAATGGACATAGAGATGGATAGAGAGAGAATAGGGAGGAGGAGGAGGAGAAGGAGGAGGAGTCCTACCTTTTGACTCCTCGACGGAACTCAAACAGTTTCTGTCCCTCAGGGATGGAGAAAACACGGATTACCGTCCCCTATCAGATCACAAGGATTCATTATACATTACCGTCCCCCTATCAGATCACATTACACATTACCGTCCCCTATCAGATCACAAGGATTCATTATACATTACCGTCCCCTATCAGATCACATTAACCGTCCCCTATCAGATCACACATTACCGTCCCCTATCAGATCACATACACATTACCGTCCCCTATCAGATCACATTACACATTACCGTCCCCTATCAGATCACATTACACACCACCGTCCCCTATCAGATCACATTACACATTACCGTCCCCTATCAGATCACATTACACATTACCGTCCCTATCAGATCACATTACACATTACCGTCCCCTATCAGATCACATTACACATTACCGTCCCCTATCAGATCACATTACCATTACCGTCCCCTATCAGATCACATTACACATTACCGTCCCCTATCAGATCACATTACACATTACCGTCCCCTATCAGATCACATTACACATTACCGTCCCCTATCAGATCACATTACACATTACCGTCCCCTATCAGATCACATTACCGTCCCCTATCAGATCACATTACCGTCCCCTATCAGATCACATTACACATTACCGTCCCCTATCAGATCACATTACACATTACCGTCCCCTATCAGATCACATTACACCCGTCCCCTATCAGATCACATTACATTACCGTCCCCTATCAGATCACATTACACATTACCGTCCCCTATCAGATCACATTACACATTACCGTCCCCTATCAGATCACATTACAATTACCGTCCCCTATCAGATCACATTACCGTCCCCTATCAGATCACATTACCGTCCCCTATCAGATCACATTACACACCGTCCCTATCAGATCACATTACACATACCGTCCCCTATCAGATCACATTACACATTACCGTCCCCTATCAGATCACATTACACATTACCGTCCCCTATCAGATCACATTACACATTACCGTCCCCTATCAGATCACATTACACATTACCGTCCCCTATCAGATCACATTACCGTCCCCTATCAGATCACATTACCGTCCCCTATCAGATCACATTACACATTACCGTCCCCTATCAGATCACATTACCGTCCCCTATCAGATCACATTACCGTCCCCTATCAGATCACATTACACATTACCGTCCCCTATCAGATCACATTACACATTACCGTCCCCTATCAGATCACATTACACATTACCGTCCCCTATCAGATCACATTACCGTCCCTATCAGATCACATTACACGTCCCCTATCAGATCACATTACATTACCGTCCCCTATCAGATCACATTACACATTACCGTCCCCTATCAGATCACATTACACATACCGTCCCCTATCAGATCACATTACACATTACCGTCCCCTATCAGATCACATTACACATTACCGTCCCCTATCAGATCACATTACACATTACCGTCCCCTATCAGATCACATTACACATTACCGTCCCCTATCAGATCACATTACACATTACCGTCCCCTATCAGATCACATTACACATTACCGTCCCCTATCAGATCACATTACACTTACCGTCCCCTATCAGATCACATTACCGTCCCCTATCAGATCACATTACACGTCCCCTATCAGATCACATTACACATTACCGTCCCTATCAGATCACATTACACATTACCGTCCCCTATCAGATCACATTACACATTACCGTCCCCTATCAGATCACATTACACATTACCGTCCCCTATCAGATCACATTACACATTACCGTCCCCTATCAGATCACATTACATACCGTCCCCTATCAGATCACATTACACATTACCGTCCCCTATCAGATCACATTACACATTACCGTCCCCTATCAGATCACATTACACATTACCGTCCCCTATCAGATCACATTACATTACCGTCCCCTATCAGATCACATTACACATTACCGTCCCCTATCAGATCACATTACACATTACCGTCCCCTATCAGATCACATCACATTACCGTCCCCTATCAGATCACATTACACATTACCGTCCCCTATCAGATCACATTACACATTACCGTCCCCTATCAGATCACATTACACATTACCGTCCCCTATCAGATCACATTACACTACCGTCCCCTATCAGATCACATTACACATTACCGTCCCCTATCAGATCACATTACACGTCCCCTATCAGATCACATTACACGTCCCCTATCAGATCACATTACCGTCCCCTATCAGATCACATTACACATTACCGTCCCCTATCAGATCACATTACACATTACCGTCCCCTATCAGATCACATTACACATTACCGTCCCCTATCAGATCACATTACACATTACCGTCCCCTATCAGATCACATTACACATTACCGTCCCCTATCAGATCACATTACACATTACCGTCCCCTATCAGATCACATTACATACCGTCCCCTATCAGATCACATTACATACCGTCCCCTATCAGATCACATTACACATTACCGTCCCCTATCAGATCACATTACACATTACCGTCCCCTATCAGATCACATTACATTACCGTCCCCTATCAGATCACATTACACATTACCGTCCCCTATCAGATCACATTACACATTACCGTCCCCTATCAGATCACATTACACATTACCGTCCCCTATCAGATCACATTACACATTACCGTCCCCTATCAGATCACATTACACATTACCGTCCCCTATCAGATCACATTACACTACCGTCCCCTATCAGATCACATTACACATTACCGTCCCCTATCAGATCACATTACACATTACCGTCCCCTATCAGATCACATTACACATTACCGTCCCCTATCAGATCACATTACACATTACCGTCCCCTATCAGATCACATTACACATTACCGTCCCCTATCAGATCACATTACACATTACCGTCCCCTATCAGATCACATTACACATTACCGTCCCCTATCAGATCACATTACACATTACCGTCCCCTATCAGATCACATTACACATTACCGTCCCCTATCAGATCACATTACACATTACCGTCCCCTATCAGATCACATTACAATTACCGTCCCCTATCAGATCACATTACACATTACCGTCCCCTATCAGATCACATTACACATTACCGTCCCCTATCAGATCACATTACACATTACCGTCCCCTATCAGATCACATTACACATTACCGTCCCCTATCAGATCACATTACACATTACCGTCCCCTATCAGATCACATTACATTACCGTCCCCTATCAGATCACATTACACATTACCGTCCCCTATCAGATCACATTACACATTACCGTCCCCTATCAGATCACATTACATCTCTTACTCGTCCCCTATCAGATCACATTACACATTACCGTCCCCCTATCAGATCACATTACACATTACCGTCCCCTATCAGATCACATTACACATTACCGTCCCCTATCAGATCACATTACACATTACCGTCCCCTATCAGATCACATTACACATTACCGTCCCCTATCAGATCACATTACACATTACCGTCCCCTATCAGATCACATTACACATTACCGTCCCCTATCAGATCACATTACACATTACCGTCCCCTATCAGATCACATTACACATTACCGTCCCCTATCAGATCACATTACACATTACCGTCCCCTATCAGATCACATTCACACAT
Organism: Salmo salar; assembly: GCF_905237065.1. NCBI lineage: Eukaryota > Metazoa > Chordata > Actinopteri > Salmoniformes > Salmonidae > Salmo > Salmo salar. The sequence goes on along the minus strand of NW_025547857.1, from coordinate 121,305 downwards.
TACCGTCCCCTATCAGATCACATTACACATTACCGTCCCCTATCAGATCACATTACACATTACCGTCCCCTATCAGATCACATTACATTACCGTCCCCTATCAGATCACATTACACATTACCGTCCCCTATCAGATCACATTACACATTACCGTCCCCTATCAGATCACATTACACATTACCGTCCCCTATCAGATCACATTACACTACCGTCCCCTATCAGATCACATTACACATTACCGTCCCCTATCAGATCACACTTACCGTCCCCTATCAGATCACATTACTCGTCCCCTATCAGATCACATTACACATTACCGTCCCCTATCAGATCACATTACACATTACCGTCCCCTATCAGATCACATTACACATTACCGTCCCCTATCAGATCACATTACACATTACCGTCCCCTATCAGATCACATTACACATTACCGTCCCCTATCAGATCACATTACACATTACCGTCCCCTATCAGATCACATTACACATTACCGTCCCCTATCAGATCACATTACACATTACCGTCCCCTATCAGATCACATTACACATTACCGTCCCCTATCAGATCACATTACACATTACCGTCCCCTATCAGATCACATTACACATTACCGTCCCCTATCAGATCACATTACACATTACCGTCCCCTATCAGATCACATTACACATTACCGTCCCTATCAGATCACATTACACATTACCGTCCCCTATCAGATCACATTACACATTACCGTCCCCTATCAGATCACATTACACATTACCGTCCCCTATCAGATCACATTACACATTACCGTCCCCTATCAGATCACATTACACATTACCGTCCCCTATCAGATCACATTACACATTACCGTCCCCTATCAGATCACATTACAATTACCGTCCCCTATCAGATCACATTACACAGTCCCTCTCCCTATCAGATCACATTACACATTACCGTCCCCTATCAGATCACATTACACATTACCGTCCCCTATCAGATCACATTACACATTACCGTCCCCTATCAGATCACATTACACATTACCGTCCCCTATCAGATCACATTACACATTACCGTCCCCTATCAGATCACATTACACATTACCGTCCCCTATCAGATCACATTACACATTACCGTCCCCTATCAGATCACATTACATTACCGTCCCCTATCAGATCACATTACACATTACCGTCCCCTATCAGATCACATTACACATTACCGTCCCCTATCAGATCACATTACACATTACCGTCCCCTATCAGATCACATTACTACACATTACCGTCCCTATCAGATCACATTACACATTACCGTCCCCTATCAGATCACATTACACATTACCGTCCCCTATCAGATCATCATCCCTTGTCACATTACCGTCCCCTATCAGATCACATTACACATTACCGTCCCCTATCAGATCACATTACACATTACCGTCCCCTATCAGATCACATTACACATTACCGTCCCCTATCAGATCACATTACACATTACCGTCCCCTATCAGATCACATTACACATTACCGTCCCCTATCAGATCACATTACACATTACCGTCCCCTATCAGATCACATTACACATACCGTCCCCTATCAGATCACATTACACATTACCGTCCCCTATCAGATCACATTACACATTACCGTCCCCTATCAGATCACATTACACATTACCGTCCCCTATCAGATCACATTACACATTACCGTCCCCTATCAGATCACATTACACATTACCGTCCCCTATCAGATCACATTACCGTCCCCTATCAGATCACATTACACATTACCGTCCCCTATCAGATCACATTACACATTACCGTCCCCTATCAGATCACATTACACATTACCGTCCCCTATCAGATCACATTACACATTACCGTCCCCTATCAGATCACATTACACATTACCGTCCCCTATCAGATCACATTACACTTACCGTCCCCTATCAGATCACATTACACATTACCGTCCCCTATCAGATCACATTACACATTACCGTCCCCTATCAGATCACATTACACATTACCGTCCCCTATCAGATCACATTACATTACCGTCCCCTATCAGATCACATTACACATTACCGTCCCCTATCAGATCACATTACACATTACCGTCCCCTATCAGATCACATTACACTTACCGTCCCCTATCAGATCACATTACACATTACCGTCCCCTATCAGATCACATTACACATTACCGTCCCCTATCAGATCACATTACACATTACCGTCCCCTATCAGATCACATTACACATTACCGTCCCCTATCAGATCACATTACACATTACCGTCCCCTATCAGATCACATTACACATTACCGTCCCCTATCAGATCACATTACACATTACCGTCCCCTATCAGATCACATTACACATTACCGTCCCCTATCAGATCACATTACACATTACCGTCCCCTATCAGATCACATTACACACCGTCCCCTATCAGATCACATTACACATTACCGTCCCCTATCAGATCACATTACACATTACCGTCCCCTATCAGATCACATTACACATTACCGTCCCCTATCAGATCACATTACACATTACCGTCCCCTATCAGATCACATTACACATTACCGTCCCCTATCAGATCACATTACACATTACCGTCCCCTATCAGATCACATTACACATTACCGTCCCCTATCAGATCACATTACACATTACCGTCCCCTATCAGATCACATTACACATTACCGTCCCCTATCAGATCACATTACCGTCCCCTATCAGATCACATTACACATTACCGTCCCCTATCAGATCACATTACACATTACCGTCCCCTATCAGATCACATTACACATTACCGTCCCCTATCAGATCACATTACACACTACCGTCCCCTATCAGATCACATTACACATTACCGTCCCCTATCAGATCACATTACACATTACCGTCCCCTATCAGATCACATTACATTACCGTCCCCTATCAGATCACATTACACATTACCGTCCCCTATCAGATCACATTACACATACCGTCCCCTATCAGATCACATTACACATTACCGTCCCCTATCAGATCACATTACACATTACCGTCCCCTATCAGATCACATTACACATTACCGTCCCCTATCAGATCACATTACACATTACCGTCCCCTATCAGATCACATTACACATTACCGTCCCCTATCAGATCACATTACACATTACCGTCCCCTATCAGATCACATTACACATTACCGTCCCCTATCAGATCACATTACACATTACCGTCCCCTATCAGATCACATTACACATTACCGTCCCCTATCAGATCACATTACACATTACCGTCCCCTATCAGATCACATTACACATTACCGTCCCCTATCAGATCACATTACACATTACCGTCCCCTATCAGATCACATTACACATTACCGTCCCCTATCAGATCACATTACACATTACCGTCCCCTATCAGATCACATTACACATTACCGTCCCCTATCAGATCACATTACACATTACCGTCCCCTATCAGATCACATTACACACCACCGTCCCCTATCAGATCACATTACACATTACCGTCCCCTATCAGATCACATTACACATTACCGTCCCCTATCAGATCACATTACACATTACCGTCCCCTATCAGATCACATTACACATTACCGTCCCCTATCAGATCACATTACACATTACCGTCCCCTATCAGATCACATTACACATTACCGTCCCCTATCAGATCACATTACATTACCGTCCCCTATCAGATCACATTACACATTACCGTCCCCTATCAGATCACATTACACATTACCGTCCCCTATCAGATCACATTACACATTACCGTCCCCTATCAGATCACATTACATTCGTCCCCTATCAGATCACATTACACATTACCGTCCCCTATCAGATCACATTACACATTACCGTCCCCTATCAGATCACATTACACATTACCGTCCCCTATCAGATCACATTACACATTACCGTCCCCTATCAGATCACATTACACATTACCGTCCCCTATCAGATCACATTACACATTACCGTCCCCTATCAGATCACATTACACATTACACCGTCCCCTATCAGATCACATTACACATTACCGTCCCCTATCAGATCACAATTATACATTACCGTCCCCTATCAGATCACATTACACATTACCGTCCCCTATCAGATCACATTACACATTACCGTCCCCTATCAGATCACATTACACATTACCGTCCCCTATCAGATCACATTACACATTACCGTCCCCTATCAGATCACATTACACATTACCGTCCCCTATCAGATCACATTACACATTACCGTCCCCTATCAGATCACATTACACATTACCGTCCCCTATCAGATCACATTACATTACCGTCCCCTATCAGATCACATTACACATTACCGTCCCCTATCAGATCACATTACACATTACCGTCCCCTATCAGATCACATTACACATTACCGTCCCCTATCAGATCACATTACACATTACCGTCCCCTATCAGATCACATTACACATTACCGTCCCCTATCAGATCACATTACAATTACCGTCCCCTATCAGATCACATTACACATTACCGTCCCCTATCAGATCACATTACACATTACCGTCCCCTATCAGATCACATTACACATTACCGTCCCCTATCAGATCACATTACACGTCCCCTATCAGATCACATTACACATTACCGTCCCCTATCAGATCACATTACACATTACCGTCCCCTATCAGATCACATTACACATTACCGTCCCCTATCAGATCACATTACACATTACCGTCCCCTATCAGATCACATTACACATTACCGTCCCCTATCAGATCACATTACACTTACCGTCCCCTATCAGATCACATTACACATTACCGTCCCCTATCAGATCACATTACACATTACCGTCCCCTATCAGATCACATTACACATTACCGTCCCCTATCAGATCACATTACACATTACCGTCCCCTATCAGATCACATTACACATTACCGTCCCCTATCAGATCACATTACACATTACCGTCCCCTATCAGATCACATTACACATTACCGTCCCCTATCAGATCACATTACACATTACCGTCCCCTATCAGATCACATTACACATTACCGTCCCCTATCAGATCACATTACACATTACCGTCCCCTATCAGATCACATTACACATTACCGTCCCCTATCAGATCACATTACCGTCCCTATCAGATCACATTACACGTCCCCTATCAGATCACATTACACATTACCGTCCCCTATCAGATCACATTACACATTACCGTCCCCTATCAGATCACATTACACATTACCGTCCCCTATCAGATCACATTACACATTACCGTCCCCTATCAGATCACATTACACATTACCGTCCCCTATCAGATCACATTACACATTACCGTCCCCTATCAGATCACATTACCGTCCCCTATCAGATCACATTACACACCACCGTCCCCTATCAGATCACATTACACATTACCGTCCCCTATCAGATCACATTACACATTACCGTCCCCTATCAGATCACATTACACATTACCGTCCCCTATCAGATCACATTACACATTACCGTCCCCTATCAGATCACAATTACACATTACCGTCCCCTATCAGATCACATTACATTACCGTCCCCTATCAGATCACATTACACATTACCGTCCCCTATCAGATCACATTACACATTACCGTCCCCTATCAGATCACATTACACATTACCGTCCCCTATCAGATCACATTACACATTCCGTCCCCTATCAGATCACATTACACATTACCGTCCCCTATCAGATCACATTACACACTACCGTCCCCTATCAGATCACATTACACATTACCGTCCCCTATCAGATCACATTACACTACCGTCCCCTATCAGATCACATTATACATTACCGTCCCCTATCAGATCACATTACACATTACCGTCCCTATCAGATCACATTACCACCGTCCCCTATCAGATCACATTACACCACCGTCCCCTATCAGATCACATTACACATTACCGTCCCCTATCAGATCACATTACACATTACCGTCCCCTATCAGATCACATTACACATTACCGTCCCCTATCAGATCACATTACACATTACCGTCCCCTATCAGATCACATTACACATTACCGTCCCCTATCAGATCACATTACACATTACCGTCCCCTATCAGATCACATTACACATACCGTCCCCTATCAGATCACATTACACATTACCGTCCCCTATCAGATCACATTACACATTACCGTCCCCTATCAGATCACATTACACATTACCGTCCCCTATCAGATCACATTACACATCACCGTCCCCTATCAGATCACATTACACATTACCGTCCCCTATCAGATCACATTACACATTACCGTCCCCTATCAGATCACATTACATTACCGTCCCCTATCAGATCACATTACACATTACCGTCCCCTATCAGATCACATTACACATTACCGTCCCCTATCAGATCACATTACACATTACCGTCCCCTATCAGATCACATTACACATTACCGTCCCCTATCAGATCACATTACACATTACCGTCCCCTATCAGATCACATTACACATTACCGTCCCCTATCAGATCACATTACACATTACCGTCCCCTATCAGATCACATTACACATTACCGTCCCCTATCAGATCACATTACACATTACCGTCCCCTATCAGATCACATTACACATTACCGTCCCCTATCAGATCACATTACACATTACCGTCCCCTATCAGATCACATTACACATCACCGTCCCCTATCAGATCACATTACACATTACCGTCCCCTATCAGATCACATTACATTACCGTCCCCTATCAGATCACATTACACATTACCGTCCCCTATCAGATCACATTACACATTACCGTCCCCTATCAGATCACATTACACATTACCGTCCCCTATCAGATCACATTACACATTACCGTCCCCTATCAGATCACATTACACATTACCGTCCCCTATCAGATCACATTACACATTACCGTCCCCTATCAGATCACATTACACATTACCGTCCCCTATCAGATCACATTACACACCGTCCCCTATCAGATCACATTACACATTACCGTCCCCTATCAGATCACATTACACATTACCGTCCCCTATCAGATCACATTACACATTACCGTCCCCTATCAGATCACATTACACATTACCGTCCCCTATCAGATCACATTACACATTACCGTCCCCTATCAGATCACATTACACATTACCGTCCCCTATCAGATCACATTACACACTACCGTCCCCTATCAGATCACATTACACATTACCGTCCCCTATCAGATCACATTACACATTACCGTCCCCTATCAGATCACATTACACATTACCGTCCCCTATCAGATCACATTACACATTACCGTCCCCTATCAGATCACATTACACACCACCGTCCCCTATCAGATCACATTACACATTACCGTCCCCTATCAGATCACATTACACATTACCGTCCCCTATCAGATCACATTACACATTACCGTCCCCTATCAGATCACATTACACATTACCGTCCCCTATCAGATCACATTACACATTACCGTCCCCTATCAGATCACATTACACTACCGTCCCCTATCAGATCACATTACACATTACCGTCCCCTATCAGATCACATTACACATTACCGTCCCCTATCAGATCACATTACACATTACCGTCCCCTATCAGATCACATTACACATTACCGTCCCCTATCAGATCACATTACACATTACCGTCCCCTATCAGATCACATTACACATTACCGTCCCCTATCAGATCACATTACACATTACCGTCCCCTATCAGATCACATTACACACCGTCCCCTATCAGATCACATTACACATTACCGTCCCCTATCAGATCACATTACACATTACCGTCCCCTATCAGATCACATTACACATTACCGTCCCCTATCAGATCACATTACACATTACCGTCCCCTATCAGATCACATTACACATTACCGTCCCCTATCAGATCACATTACACATTACCGTCCCCTATCAGATCACATTACACATTACCGTCCCTATCAGATCACATTACACATTACCGTCCCCTATCAGATCACATTACACATTACCGTCCCCTATCAGATCACATTACACATTACCGTCCCCTATCAGATCACATTACACATTACCGTCCCCTATCAGATCACATTACACATTACCGTCCCCTATCAGATCACATTACACATTACCGTCCCCTATCAGATCACATTACACCCGTCCCCTATCAGATCACATTACACATTACCGTCCCCTATCAGATCACATTACACATTACCGTCCCCTATCAGATCACATTACACATTACCGTCCCCTATCAGATCACATTACATTACCGTCCCCTATCAGATCACATTACACATTACCGTCCCCTATCAGATCACATTACACATTACCGTCCCCTATCAGATCACATTACACATTACCGTCCCCTATCAGATCACATTACACATTACCGTCCCCTATCAGATCACATTATACATTACCGTCCCCTATCAGATCACATTACACATTACCGTCCCCTATCAGATCACATTACACATTACCGTCCCCTATCAGATCACATTACACATTACCGTCCCCTATCAGATCACATTACACATTACCGTCCCCTATCAGATCACATTCACATTACCGTATCGTCACATTACCGTCCCCTATCAGATCACATTACACATTACCGTCCCCTATCAGATCACATTACACTACGTCCCTATCAGATCACATTACCGTCCCTATCAGATCACATTACACATTACCGTCCCCTATCAGATCACATTACACATTACCGTCCCCTATCAGATCACATTACACATTACCGTCCCCTATCAGATCACATTACACATTACCGTCCCCTATCAGATCACATTACACATTACCGTCCCCTATCAGATCACATTACACATTACCGTCCCCTATCAGATCACATTACACATTACCGTCCCCTATCAGATCACATTACACATTACCGTCCCCTATCAGATCACATTACACATTACCGTCCCCTATCAGATCACATTACACATTACCGTCCCCTATCAGATCACATTACACATTACCGTCCCCTATCAGATCACATTACATTACCGTCCCCTATCAGATCACATTACACATTACCGTCCCCTATCAGATCACATTACACATTACCGTCCCCTATCAGATCACATTACATTACCGTCCCCTATCAGATCACATTACCGTCCCCTATCAGATCACATTACACGTCCCCTATCAGATCACATTACACATTACCGTCCCCTATCAGATCACATTACACATTACCGTCCCCTATCAGATCACATTACACATTACCGTCCCCTATCAGATCACATTACACATTACCGTCCCCTATCAGATCACATTACACATTACCGTCCCCTATCAGATCACATTACACATTACCGTCCCCTATCAGATCACATTACACATTACCGTCCCCTATCAGATCACATTACACATTACCGTCCCCTATCAGATCACATTACACATTACCGTCCCCTATCAGATCACATTACACATTACCGTCCCCTATCAGATCACATTACACATTACCGTCCCCTATCAGATCACATTACACATTACCGTCCCCTATCAGATCACATTACACATTACCGCGCCTCAGTCCCCTATCAGATCACATTACCGTCCCCTATCAGATCACATTACACATTACCGTCCCCTATCAGATCACATTACACATTACCGTCCCCTATCAGATCACATTACACATTACCGTCCCCTATCAGATCACATTACACATTACCGTCCCCTATCAGATCACATTACACATTACCGTCCCCTATCAGATCACATTACACATTACCGTCCCCTATCAGATCACATTACACATTACCGTCCCCTATCAGATCACATTACACATTACCGTCCCCTATCAGATCACATTACACATTACCGTCCCCTATCAGATCACATTACACATTACCGTCCCCTATCAGATCACATTACACATTACCGTCCCCTATCAGATCACATTACACATTACCGTCCCCTATCAGATCACATTACCGTCCCCTATCAGATCACATTACACATTACCGTCCCCTATCAGATCACATTACACATTACCGTCCCCTATCAGATCACATTACTCGTCCCCTATCAGATCACATTACCGCCCCCAGCACATTACCGTCCCCTATCAGATCACATTACACATTACCGTCCCCTATCAGATCACATTACACATTACCGTCCCCTATCAGATCACATTACACATTACCGTCCCCTATCAGATCACATTACACATTACCGTCCCCTATCAGATCACATTACACATTACCGTCCCCTATCAGATCACATTACACATTACCGTCCCCTATCAGATCACATTACACATTACCGTCCCCTATCAGATCACATTACACATTACCGTCCCCTATCAGATCACATTACACATTACCGTCCCCTATCAGATCACATTACACATTACCGTCCCCTATCAGATCACATTACACATTACCGTCCCCTATCAGATCACATTACACATTACCGTCCCCTATCAGATCACATTACTTCGTCCCCTATCAGATCACATTACACATTACCGTCCCCTATCAGATCACATTACACATTACCGTCCCCTATCAGATCACATTACACATTACCGTCCCCTATCAGATCACATTACACATTACCGTCCCCTATCAGATCACATTACACATTACCGTCCCCTATCAGATCACATTACACATTACCGTCCCCTATCAGATCACATTACACATTACCGTCCCCTATCAGATCACATTACACATTACCGTCCCCTATCAGATCACATTACATACATTACCGTCCCCTATCAGATCACATTACACATTACCGTCCCCTATCAGATCACAATTACACATTACCGTCCCCTATCAGATCACATTACACATTACCGTCCCCTATCAGATCACATTACACATTACCGTCCCCTATCAGATCACATTACACATTACCGTCCCCTATCAGATCACATTACACATTACCGTCCCCTATCAGATCACATTACACATTACCGTCCCCTATCAGATCACATTACACATTACCGTCCCCTATCAGATCACATTACACATTACCGTCCCCTATCAGATCACATTACACATTACCGTCCCCTATCAGATCACATTACATTACCGTCCCCTATCAGATCACATTACACATTACCGTCCCCTATCAGATCACATACATTACCGTCCCTATCGATACATTACACCGTCCCCTATCAGATCACATTACACATTACCGTCCCCTATCAGATCACAGATTACACATTACCGTCCCCTATCAGATCACATTACACATTACCGTCCCCTATCAGATCACATTACACATTACCGTCCCCTATCAGATCACATTACACATTACCGTCCCCTATCAGATCACATTACACATTACCGTCCCCTATCAGATCACATTACACATTACCGTCCCCTATCAGATCACATTACACATTACCGTCCCCTATCAGATCACATTACACATTACCGTCCCCTATCAGATCACATTACACCGTCCCCTATCAGATCACATTACACATTACCGTCCCCTATCAGATCACATTACACATTACCGTCCCCTATCAGATCACATTACACATTACCGTCCCCTATCAGATCACATTACACATTACCGTCCCCTATCAGATCACATTACACATTACCGTCCCCTATCAGATCACATTACACATTACCGTCCCCTATCAGATCACATTACACATTACCGTCCCCTATCAGATCACATTACACATTACCGTCCCCTATCAGATCACATTACACATTACCGTCCCCTATCAGATCACATTACACATTACCGTCCCCTATCAGATCACATTACACATTACCGTCCCCTATCAGATCACATTACACATTACCGTCCCCTATCAGATCACATTACACATTACCGTCCCCTATCAGATCACATTACACATTACCGTCCCCTATCAGATCACATTACCGTCCCCTATCAGATCACATTACCGTCCCCTATCAGATCACATTACCGTCCCCTATCAGATCACATTACACATTACCGTCCCCTATCAGATCACATTACACATTACCGTCCCCTATCAGATCACATTACACATTACCGTCCCCTATCAGATCACATTACACATTACCGTCCCCTATCAGATCACATTACACATTACCGTCCCCTATCAGATCACATTACACATTACCGTCCCCTATCAGATCACATTACACATTACCGTCCCCTATCAGATCACATTACACATTACCGTCCCCTATCAGATCACATTACACATTACCGTCCCCTATCAGATCACAAGGATACATTACACAACAGTAGGGTTAAGGGTCGGGGTTAAGGGTCGGTTGGTTAAGGGTCAGGGTTAAGGGTCAGGGTTAAGGGTCGGGGTTAGGGTCGGGGTTAAGGGTCGGGGTTAAGGGTCGAGGTTAAGGGTCGGGGGTTAAGGGTCGGGGTTAAGGGTCGGGGGTTAAGGGTCGGGGCAGAGGGACCGGCTGACACCACCTCAGTAGTTCAGTGTAACAGTTTAATGTGTCCCCACCTTCTCCGAGGCTGTGGCCAGTTTGGATCCGCTGGCGTCGAACACAACGGCTGCTAATGGGCTGTCATGGGCTGGGATCATGTTGGCTGCTCTCTGGAAACACAGATATAAACACACAGAGAGAGACTGAACTGTCATGGGCTGGGATCATGTTGGCTGCTCTCTGGAAACACAGATATAAACACACACAGAGAGACTGAACTGTCATGGGCTGGGATCATGTTGGCTGCTCTCTGGAAACACAGATATAAACACACAGAGAGAGACTGAACTGTCATGGGCTGGGATCATGTTGGCTGCTCTCTGGAAACACAGATATAAACACACAGAGAGAGACTGAACTGTCATGGGCTGGGATCATGTTGGCTGCTCTCTGGAAACACAGATATAAACACACAGAGAGAGACTGAACTGTCATGGGCTGGGATCATGTTGGCTGCTCTCTGGAAACACAGATATAAACACACAGAGAGAGACTGAACTGTCATGGGCTGGGATCATGTTGGCTGCTCTCTGGAAACACAGATATAAACACACAGAGAGAGACTGAACTGTCATGGGCTGGGATCATGTTGGCTGCTCTCTGGAAACACAGATATAAACACACAGAGAGACTGAACTGTCATGGGCTGGGATCATGTTGGCTGCTCTCTGGAAACACAGATATAAACACACAGAGAGAGACTGAACTGTCATGGGCTGGGATCATGTTGGCTGCTCTCTGGAAACACAGATATAAACACACAGAGAGAGAGACTGAACTGTCATGGGCTGGGATCATGTTGGCTGCTCTCTGGAAACACAGATATAAACACAGAGAGAGACTGAACTGTCATGGGCTGGGATCATGTTGGCTGCTCTCTGGAAACACAGATATAAACACACAGAGAGAGACTGAACTGTCATGGGCTGGGATCATGTTGGCTGCTCTCTGGAAACACAGATATAAACACACAGAGAGAGACTGAACTGTCATGGGCTGGGATCATGTTGGCTGCTCTCTGGAAACACAGATATAAACACACAGAGAGAGACTGAACTGTCATGGGCTGGGATCATGTTGGCTGCTCTCTGGAAACACAGATATAAACACACAGAGAGAGACTGAACTGTCATGGGCTGGGATCATGTTGGCTGCTCTCTGGAAACACAGATATAAACACACAGAGAGAGACTGAACTGTCATGGGCTGGGATCATGTTGGCTGCTCTCTGGAAACACAGATATAAACACACAGAGAGAGACTGAACTGTCATGGGCTGGGATCATGTTGGCTGCTCTCTGGAAACACAGATATAAACACACACAGAGAGAGAGACTGAACTGTCATGGGCTGGGATCATGTTGGCTGCTCTCTGGAAACACAGATATAAACACACAGAGAGAGACTGAACTGTCATGGGCTGGGATCATGTTGGCTGCTCTCTGGAAACACAGATATAAACACACAGAGAGACTGAACTGTCATGGGCTGGGATCATGTTGGCTGCTCTCTGGAAACACAGATATAAACACACAGAGAGAGACTGAACTGTCATGGGCTGGGATCATGTTGGCTGCTCTCTGGAAACACAGATATAAACACACAGAGAGAGACTGAACTGTCATGGGCTGTGATCATGTTGGCTGCTCTCTGGAAACACAGATATAAACACACAGAGAGAGACTGAACTGTCATGGGCTGGGATCATGTTGGCTGCTCTCTGGAAACACAGATATAAACACACAGAGAGAGACTGAACTGTCATGGGCTGGGATCATGTTGGCTGCTCTCTGGAAACACAGATATAAACACACAGAGAGAGACTGAACTGTCATGGGCTGGGATCATGTTGGCTGCTCTCTGGAAACACAGATATAAACACACAGAGAGACTGAACTGTCATGGGCTGGGATCATGTTGGCTGCTCTCTGGAAACACAGATATAAACACACAGAGAGACTGAACTGTCATGGGCTGGGATCATGTTGGCTGCTCTCTGGAAACACAGATATAAACACACAGAGAGAGCTGAACTGTCATGGGCTGGGATCATGTTGGCTGCTCTCTGGAAACACAGATATAAACACACAGAGAGAGACTGAACTGTCATGGGCTGGGATCATGTTGGCTGCTCTCTGGAAACACAGATATAAACACACAGAGAGAGACTGAACTGTCATGGGCTGGGATCATGTTGGCTGCTCTCTGGAAACACAGATATAAACACACAGAGAGAGACTGAACTGTCATGGGCTGTGATCATGTTGGCTGCTCTCTGGAAACACAGATATAAACACACAGAGAGAGAGACTGAACTGTCATGGGCTGGGATCATGTTGGCTGCTCTCTGGAAACACAGATATAAACACACAGAGAGACTGAACTGTCATGGGCTGGGATCATGTTGGCTGCTCTCTGGAAACACAGATATAAACACACAGAGAGAGAGACTGAACTGTCATGGGCTGGGATCATGTTGGCTGCTCTCTGGAAACACAGATATAAACACACAGAGAGAGACTGAACTGTCATGGGCTGGGATCATGTTGGCTGCTCTCTGGAAACACAGATATAAACACACACAGAGAGACTGAACTGTCATGGGCTGGGATCATGTTGGCTGCTCTCTGGAAACACAGATATAAACACACAGAGAGAGACTGAACTGTCATGGGCTGGGATCATGTTGGCTGCTCTCTGGAAACACAGATATAAACACACAGAGAGAGAGACTGAACTGTCATGGGCTGGGATCATGTTGGCTGCTCTCTGGAAACACAGATATAAACACACACAGAGAGAGACTGAACTGTCATGGGCTGGGATCATGTTGGCTGCTCTCTGGAAACACAGATATAAACACACACAGAGAGAGACTGAACTGTCATGGGCTGGGATCATGTTGGCTGCTCTCTGGAAACACAGATATAAACACACAGAGAGAGACTGAACTGTCATGGGCTGGGATCATGTTGGCTGCTCTCTGGAAACACAGATATAAACACACAGAGAGACTGAACTGTCATGGGCTGGGATCATGTTGGCTGCTCTCTGGAAACACAGATATAAACACACAGAGAGACTGAACTGTCATGGGCTGGGATCATGTTGGCTGCTCTCTGGAAACACAGATATAAACACACAGAGAGAGACTGAACTGTCATGGGCTGGGATCATGTTGGCTGCTCTCTGGAAACACAGATATAAACACAGAGAGACTGAACTGTCATGGGCTGGGATCATGTTGGCTGCTCTCTGGAAACACAGATATAAACACACACAGAGAGAGACTGAACTGTCATGGGCTGGGATCATGTTGGCTGCTCTCTGGAAACACAGATATAAACACACAGAGAGACTGAAACAGCGTACAGTGTGTAGTAGAGCTAGCCATCTTCAACGTGAGTGTGTGTCTGTGTGTGTGTCTGTGTGTCTGTGTGTGTGTGTGTGTGTGTGTGTGTGTGTGTGTGTGTGTGTGTGTGTGTGTCTGTGTGTGTGTCTGTGTGTCGTGTGTGTGTGTGTGTGTGTGTGTGTGTGTGTGTGTGTGTGTGTGCCGTACCAGATTGACCGTGTCGAACACCTGGACCTCTCCGATCGTAGCGCTGCCGGGATAAGCCAAGTAGCAGTTATCGCTACTGATGGACAGAGCGCACAGCCCTGGGGAGAGAACACACAGTTATTATACAGGAGGACAGAGCGCACACAGTTATTATACAGGAGGACAGAGCACACACAGTTATTACAGGAGGACAGAGCGCACAGCCCCGGGGAGAGAACACACAGTTATTATACAGGAGGACAGAGCACACAGCCCTGGGGAGAGAACACACAGTTATTATACAGGAGGACAGAGCACACACAGTTATTATACAGGAGGACAGAGCACACAGCCCTGGGGAGAGAACACACAGTTATTACAGGAGGACAGAGCACACAGCCCTGGGGAGAGAACACACAGTTATTACAGGAGGACAGAGCACACAGCCCTGGGGAGAGAACACACAGTTATTACAGGAGGACAGAGAACACACAGTTATTATACAGGAGGACAGAGCACACACAGTTATTACAGGAGGACAGAGCACACAGCCCCGGGGAGAGAACACACAGTTATTACAGGAGGACAGAGCACACAGCCCTGGGGAGAGAACACACAGTTATTATACAGGAGGACAGAGCACACAGCCCTGGGGAGAGAACACACAGTTATTATACAGGAGGACAGAGCACACAGCCCTGGGGAGAGAACACACAGTTATTATACAGGAGGACAGAGCGCACAGCCCCGGGGAGAGAACACACAGTTATTATACAGGAGGACAGAGAACACACAGTTATTATACAGGAGGACAGAGCACACAGCCCCGGGGAGAGAACACACAGTTATTACAGGAGGACAGAGCACACACAGTTATTACAGGAGGACAGAGCACACAGCCCTGGGGAGAGAACACACAGTTATTACAGGAGGACAGAGCACACACAGTTATTATACAGGAGGACAGAGCACACAGCCCTGGGGAGAGAACACACAGTTATTACAGGAGGACAGAGCACACACAGTTATTACAGGAGGACAGAGCGCACAGCCCCGGGGAGAGAACACACAGTTATTACAGGAGGACAGAGCACACAGCCCTGGGGAGAGAACACACAGTTATTACAGGAGGACAGAGCACACAGCCCTGGGGAGAGAACACACAGTTATTACAGAAGGTGTAGATTTAGTAGTAGGTTAATAAGGTGTAGATTTAGTAGTAGGTTAATAAGGTGTAGATTTAGTAGTAGGTTAATAAGGTGTAGATTTAGTAGTAGGTTAATAAGGTGTAGATTTAGTAGTAGGTTAATAAGGTGTAGATTTAGTAGTAGATTAATAAGGTGTAGATTTAGTAGTAGGTTAATAAGGTGTAGATTTAGTAGTAGGTTAAGGTGTAGATTTAGTAGTAGGTTAATAAGGTGTAGATTTAGTAGTAGGTTAATAAGGTGTAGATTTAGTAGTAGGTTAATAAGGTGTAGATTTAGTAGTAGGTTAATAAGGTGTAGATTTAGTACTAGGTTAATAAGGTGTAGATTTAGTACTAGGTTAATAAGGTGTAGATTTAGTAGTAGGTTAATAAGGTGTAGATTTAGTAGTAGGTTAATAAGGTGTAGATTTAGTAGTAGGTTAATAAGGTGTAGATTTAGTAGTAGGTTAATAAGGTGTAGATTTAGTAGTAGGTTAATAAGGTGTAGATTTAGTAGTAGGTTAATAAGGTGTAGATTTAGTAATAGGTTAATAAGGTGTAGATTCAGTAGTAGGTTAATAAGGTGTAGATTCAGTAGTAGGTTAATAAGGTGTAGATTCAGTAGTAGGTTAATAAGGTGTAGATTTAGTAGTAGGTTAATAAGGTGTAGATTTAGTAGCAGGTTAATAAGGTGTAGATTTAGTAGTAGGTTAATAAGGTGTAGATTTAGTAGTAGGTTAATAAGGTGTAGATTTAGTAGTAGGTTAATGAGGTGTAGATTTAGTAGTAGGTTAATGAGGTGTAGATTTAGTAGTAGGTTAATGAGGTGTAGATTTAGTAGTAGGTTAATGAGGTGTAGATTTAGTAGTAGGTTAATGAGGTGTAGATTTAGTAGTAGGTTAATAAGGTGTAGATTTAGTAGTAGGTTAATAAGGTGTAGATTTAGTAGTAGGTTAATAAGGTGTAGATTTAGTAGTAGGTTAATAAGGTGTAGATTTAGTAGTAGGTTAATAAGGTGTAGATTTAGTAGTAGGTTAATAAGGTGTAGATTTAGTAGTAGGTTAATAAGGTGTAGATTTAGTAGTAGGTTAATGAGGTGTAGATTTAGTAGTAGGTTAATAAGGTGTAGATTTAGTAGCAGGTTAATAAGGTGTAGATTTAGTAGCAGGTTAATAAGGTGTAGATTTAGCAGCAGGTTAATGAGGTGTAGATTTAGCAGTAGGTTAATAAGGTGTAGATTTAGCAGTAGGTTAATAAGGTGTAGATTTAGCAGTAGGTTAATAAGGTGTAGATTTAGCAGTAGGTTAATAAGGTGTAGATTTAGCAGTAGGTTAATAAGGTGTAGATTTAGCAGTAGGTTAATAAGGTGTAGATTTAGCAGTAGGTTAATAAGGTGTAGATTTAGCAGTAGGTTAATAAGGTGTAGATTTAGCAGTAGAGGTTAATAAGGTGTAGATTTAGCAGTAGGTTAATAAGGTGTAGATTTAGTAGTAGGTTAATAAGGTGTAGATTTAGTAGTAGGTTAATAAGGTGTAGATTTAGTAGTAGGTTAATAAGGTGTAGATTTAGTAGTAGGTTAATAAGGTGTAGATTTAGTAGTAGGTTAATAAGGTGTAGATTTAGTAGTAGGTTAATAAGGTGTAGATTTAGTAGTAGGTTAATAAGGTGTAGATTTAGTAGTAGGTTAATAAGGTGTAGATTTAGTAGTAGGTTAATAAGGTGTAGATTTAGTAGTAGGTTAATAAGGTGTAGATTTAGTAGTAGGTTAATGAGGTGTAGATTTAGTAGTAGGTTAATAAGGTGTAGATTTAGTAGTAGGTTAATGAGGTGTAGATTTAGTAGTAGGTTAATGAGGTGTAGATTTAGTAGTAGGTTAATGAGGTGTAGATTTAGTAGTAGGTTAATAAGGTGTAGATTTAGTAGTAGGTTAATAAGGTGTAGATTTAGTAGTAGGTTAATAAGGTGTAGATTTAGTAGTAGGTTAATAAGGTGTAGATTTAGTAGTAGGTTAATAAGGTGTAGATTTAGTAGTAGGTTAATAAGGTGTAGATTTAGTAGTAGGTTAATAAGGTGTAGATTTAGTAGTAGGTTAATAAGGTGTAGATATAGTAGTAGGTTAATAAGGTGTAGATTTAGTAGTAGGTTAATAAGGTGTAGATTTAGTAGTAGGTTAATAAGGTGTAGATTTAGTAGTAGGTTAATAAGGTGTAGATTTAGTAGTAGGTTAATAAGGTGTAGATTTAGTAGTAGGTTAATAAGGTGTAGATTTAGTAGTAGGTTAATAAGGTGTAGATTTAGTAGCAGGTTAATAAGGTGTAGATTTAGTAGCAGGTTAATAAGGTGTAGATTTAGTAGCAGGTTAATAAGGTGTAGATTTAGTAGCAGGTTAATAAGGTGTAGATTTAGTAGCAGGTTAATAAGGTGTAGATTTAGCAGTAGGTTAATAAGGTGTAGATTTAGCAGTAGGTTAATAAGGTGTAGATTTAGCAGTAGGTTAATAAGGTGTAGATTTAGCAGTAGGTTAATAAGGTGTAGATTTAGCAGTAGGTTAATAAGGTGTAGATTTAGTAGTAGGTTAATAAGGTGTAGATTTAGTAGTAGGTTAATAAGGTGTAGATTTAGTAGTAGGTTAATAAGGTGTAGATTTAGTAGTAGGTTAATAAGGTGTAGATTTAGTAGTAGGTTAATAAGGTGTAGATTTAGTAGTAGGTTAATAAGGTGTAGATTTAGTAGTAGGTTAATAAGGTGTAGATTTAGTAGTAGGTTAATAAGGTGTAGATTTAGTAGTAGGTTAATAAGGTGTAGATTTAGTAGCAGGTTAATGAGGTGTAGATTTAGTAGCAGGTTAATAAGGTGTAGATTTAGTAGTAGGTTAATAAGGTGTAGATTTAGTAGTAGGTTAATAAGGTGTAGATTTAGTAGTAGGTTAATAAGGTGTAGATTTAGTAGTAGGTTAATAAGGTGTAGATTTAGTAGTAGGTTAATGAGGTGTAGATTTAGTAGTAGGTTAATGAGGTGTAGATTTAGTAGCAGGTTAATAAGGTGTAGATTTAGTAGCAGGTTAATAAGGTGTAGATTTAGTAGTAGGTTAATAAGGTGTAGATTTAGTAATAGGTTAATAAGGTGTAGATTTAGTAGTAGGTTAATAAGGTGTAGATTTAGTAGTAGGTTAATAAGGTGTAGATTTAGTAGTAGGTTAATGAGGTGTAGATTTAGTAGTAGGTTAATGAGGTGTAGATTTAGTAGTAGGTTAATAAGGTGTAGATTTAGTAGTAGGTTAATAAGGTGTAGGTTAATAAGGTGTAGATTTAGTAGTAGGTTAATGAGGTGTAGATTTAGTAGTAGGTTAATGAGGTGTAGATTTAGTAGTAGGTTAATAAGGTGTAGATTTAGTAGTAGGTTAATAAGGTGTAGATTTAGTAGTAGGTTAATAAGGTGTAGATTTAGTAGTAGGTTAATAAGGTGTAGATTTAGTAGTAGGTTAATGAGGTGTAGATTTAGTAGTAGGTTAATGAGGTGTAGATTTAGTAGTAGGTTAATAAGGTGTAGATTCAGTAGTAGGTTAATAAGGTGTAGATTCAGTAGTAGGTTAATAAGGTGTAGATTCAGTAGTAGGTTAATAAGGTGTAGATTTAGTAGTAGGTTAATAAGGTGTAGATTTAGTAGTAGGTTAATGAGGTGTAGATTTAGTAGTAGGTTAATGAGGTGTAGATTTAGTAGTAGGTTAATAAGGTGTAGATTTAGTAGTAGGTTAATAAGGTGTAGATTTAGTAGTAGGTTAATAAGGTGTAGATTTAGTAGTAGGTTAATAAGGTGTAGATTTAGTAGTAGGTTAATAAGGTGTAGATTTAGTAGTAGGTTAATGAGGTGTAGATTTAGTAGTAGGTTAATGAGGTGTAGATTTAGTAGTAGGTTAATGAGGTGTAGATTTAGTAGTAGGTTAATGAGGTGTAGATTTAGTAGTAGGTTAATGAGGTGTAGATTTAGTAGTAGGTTAATGAGGTGTAGATTTAGTAGTAGGTTAATGAGGTGTAGATTTAGTAGTAGGTTAATGAGGTGTAGATTTAGTAGTAGGTTAATAAGGTGTAGATTTAGTAGTAGGTTAATGAGGTGTAGATTTAGTAGTAGGTTAATAAGGTGTAGATTTAGTAGTAGGTTAATAAGGTGTAGATTTAGTAGTAGGTTAATAAGGTGTAGATTTAGTAGTAGGTTAATGAGGTGTAGATTTAGTAGTAGGTTAATGAGGTGTAGATTTAGTAGTAGGTTAATAAGGTGTAGATTTAGTAGCAGGTTAATAAGGTGTAGATTTAGTAGCAGGTTAATGAGGTGTAGATTTAGCAGTAGGTTAATGAGGTGTAGATTTAGCAGTAGGTTAATAAGGTGTAGATTTAGCAGTAGGTTAATAAGGTGTAGATTTAGCAGTAGGTTAATAAGGTGTAGATTTAGCAGTAGGTTAATAAGGTGTAGATTTAGCAGTAGGTTAATAAGGTGTAGATTTAGCAGTAGGTTAATAAGGTGTAGATTTAGCAGTAGGTTAATAAGGTGTAGATTTAGCAGTAGGTTAATAAGGTGTAGATTTAGTAGTAGGTTAATAAGGTGTAGATTTAGTAGTAGGTTAATAAGGTGTAGATTTAGTAGTAGGTTAATAAGGTGTAGATTTAGTAGTAGGTTAATAAGGTGTAGATTTAGTAGTAGGTTAATAAGGTGTAGATTTAGTAGTAGGTTAATAAGGTGTAGATTTAGTAGTAGGTTAATAAGGTGTAGATTTAGTAGTAGGTTAATGAGGTGTAGATTTAGTAGTAGGTTAATGAGGTGTAGATTTAGTAGTAGGTTAATGAGGTGTAGATTTAGTAGTAGGTTAATGAGGTGTAGATTTAGTAGTAGGTTAATGAGGTGTAGATTTAGTAGTAGGTTAATGAGGTGTAGATTTAGTAGTAGGTTAATGAGGTGTAGATTTAGTAGTAGGTTAATGAGGTGTAGATTTAGTAGTAGGTTAATGAGGTGTAGATTTAGTAGTAGGTTAATGAGGTGTAGATTTAGTAGTAGGTTAATAAGGTGTAGATTTAGTAGTAGGTTAATAAGGTGTAGATTTAGTAGTAGGTTAATAAGGTGTAGATTTAGTAGTAGGTTAATAAGGTGTAGATTTAGTAGTAGGTTAATAAGGTGTAGATTTAGTAGCAGGTTAATAAGGTGTAGATTTAGTAGCAGGTTAATAAGGTGTAGATTTAGTAGTAGGTTAATAAGGTGTAGATTTAGTAGCAGGTTAATAAGGTGTAGATTTAGTAGTAGGTTAATAAGGTGTAGATTTAGTAGCAGGTTAATAAGGTGTAGATTTAGTAGTAGGTTAATAAGGTGTAGATTTAGTAGTAGGTTAATAAGGTGTAGATTTAGTAGTAGGTTAATAAGGTGTAGATTTAGTAGTAGGTTAATAAGGTGTAGATTTAGTAGTAGGTTAATAAGGTGTAGATTTAGTAGCAGGTTAATGAGGTGTAGATTTAGTAGTAGGTTAATGAGGTGTAGATTTAGCAGTAGGTTAATGAGGTGTAGATTTAGCAGTAGGTTAATAAGGTGTAGATTTAGCAGTAGGTTAATAAGGTGTAGATTTAGCAGTAGGTTAATAAGGTGTAGATTTAGTAGTAGGTTAATAAGGTGTAGATTTAGTAGTAGGTTAATAAGGTGTAGATTTAGTAGTAGGTTAATAAGGTGTAGATTTAGCAGTAGGTTAATAAGGTGTAGATTTAGCAGTAGGTTAATAAGGTGTAGATTTAGCAGTAGGTTAATAAGGTGTAGATTTAGCAGTAGGTTAATAAGGTGTAGATTTAGCAGTAGGTTAATAAGGTGTAGATTTAGTAGTAGGTTAATAAGGTGTAGATTTAGTAGTAGGTTAATAAGGTGTAGATTTAGTAGTAGGTTAATAAGGTGTAGATTTAGTAGTAGGTTAATAAGGTGTAGATTTAGTAGTAGGTTAATAAGGTGTAGATTTAGTAGTAGGTTAATAAGGTGTAGATTTAGTAGTAGGTTAATAAGGTGTAGATTTAGTAGTAGGTTAATAAGGTGTAGATTTAGTAGTAGGTTAATAAGGTGTAGATTTAGTAGCAGGTTAATGAGGTGTAGATTTAGTAGCAGGTTAATAAGGTGTAGATTTAGTAGTAGGTTAATAAGGTGTAGATTTAGTAGTAGGTTAATAAGGTGTAGATTTAGTAGTAGGTTAATAAGGTGTAGATTTAGTAGTAGGTTAATAAGGTGTAGATTTAGTAGTAGGTTAATGAGGTGTAGATTTAGTAGTAGGTTAATGAGGTGTAGATTTAGTAGCAGGTTAATAAGGTGTAGATTTAGTAGCAGGTTAATAAGGTGTAGATTTAGTAGTAGGTTAATAAGGTGTAGATTTAGTAATAGGTTAATAAGGTGTAGATTTAGTAGTAGGTTAATAAGGTGTAGATTTAGTAGTAGGTTAATAAGGTGTAGATTTAGTAGCAGGTTAATGAGGTGTAGATTTAGTAGTAGGTTAATGAGGTGTAGATTTAGTAGTAGGTTAATAAGGTGTAGATTTAGTAGTAGGTTAATAAGGTGTAGGTTAATAAGGTGTAGATTTAGTAGTAGGTTAATGAGGTGTAGATTTAGTAGTAGGTTAATGAGGTGTAGATTTAGTAGTAGGTTAATAAGGTGTAGATTTAGTAGTAGGTTAATAAGGTGTAGATTTAGTAGTAGGTTAATAAGGTGTAGATTTAGTAGTAGGTTAATAAGGTGTAGATTTAGTAGTAGGTTAATGAGGTGTAGATTTAGTAGTAGGTTAATGAGGTGTAGATTTAGTAGTAGGTTAATAAGGTGTAGATTCAGTAGTAGGTTAATAAGGTGTAGATTCAGTAGTAGGTTAATAAGGTGTAGATTCAGTAGTAGGTTAATAAGGTGTAGATTTAGTAGTAGGTTAATAAGGTGTAGATTTAGTAGTAGGTTAATGAGGTGTAGATTTAGTAGTAGGTTAATGAGGTGTAGATTTAGTAGTAGGTTAATAAGGTGTAGATTTAGTAGTAGGTTAATAAGGTGTAGATTTAGTAGTAGGTTAATAAGGTGTAGATTTAGTAGTAGGTTAATAAGGTGTAGATTTAGTAGTAGGTTAATAAGGTGTAGATTTAGTAGTAGGTTAATGAGGTGTAGATTTAGTAGTAGGTTAATGAGGTGTAGATTTAGTAGTAGGTTAATGAGGTGTAGATTTAGTAGTAGGTTAATGAGGTGTAGATTTAGTAGTAGGTTAATGAGGTGTAGATTTAGTAGTAGGTTAATGAGGTGTAGATTTAGTAGTAGGTTAATGAGGTGTAGATTTAGTAGTAGGTTAATGAGGTGTAGATTTAGTAGTAGGTTAATAAGGTGTAGATTTAGTAGTAGGTTAATAAGGTGTAGATTTAGTAGTAGGTTAATAAGGTGTAGATTTAGTAGTAGGTTAATAAGGTGTAGATTTAGTAGTAGGTTAATAAGGTGTAGATTTAGTAGTAGGTTAATGAGGTGTAGATTTAGTAGTAGGTTAATGAGGTGTAGATTTAGTAGTAGGTTAATAAGGTGTAGATTTAGTAGCAGGTTAATAAGGTGTAGATTTAGTAGCAGGTTAATGAGGTGTAGATTTAGCAGTAGGTTAATGAGGTGTAGATTTAGCAGTAGGTTAATAAGGTGTAGATTTAGCAGTAGGTTAATAAGGTGTAGATTTAGCAGTAGGTTAATAAGGTGTAGATTTAGCAGTAGGTTAATAAGGTGTAGATTTAGCAGTAGGTTAATAAGGTGTAGATTTAGCAGTAGGTTAATAAGGTGTAGATTTAGCAGTAGGTTAATAAGGTGTAGATTTAGCAGTAGGTTAATAAGGTGTAGATTTAGTAGTAGGTTAATAAGGTGTAGATTTAGTAGTAGGTTAATAAGGTGTAGATTTAGTAGTAGGTTAATAAGGTGTAGATTTAGTAGTAGGTTAATAAGGTGTAGATTTAGTAGTAGGTTAATAAGGTGTAGATTTAGTAGTAGGTTAATAAGGTGTAGATTTAGTAGTAGGTTAATAAGGTGTAGATTTAGTAGTAGGTTAATAAGGTGTAGATTTAGTAGTAGGTTAATGAGGTGTAGATTTAGTAGTAGGTTAATGAGGTGTAGATTTAGTAGTAGGTTAATGAGGTGTAGATTTAGTAGTAGGTTAATGAGGTGTAGATTTAGTAGTAGGTTAATGAGGTGTAGATTTAGTAGTAGGTTAATGAGGTGTAGATTTAGTAGTAGGTTAATGAGGTGTAGATTTAGTAGTAGGTTAATGAGGTGTAGATTTAGTAGTAGGTTAATGAGGTGTAGATTTAGTAGTAGGTTAATGAGGTGTAGATTTAGTAGTAGGTTAATAAGGTGTAGATTTAGTAGTAGGTTAATAAGGTGTAGATTTAGTAGTAGGTTAATAAGGTGTAGATTTAGTAGTAGGTTAATAAGGTGTAGATTTAGTAGTAGGTTAATAAGGTGTAGATTTAGTAGCAGGTTAATAAGGTGTAGATTTAGTAGCAGGTTAATAAGGTGTAGATTTAGTAGTAGGTTAATAAGGTGTAGATTTAGTAGCAGGTTAATAAGGTGTAGATTTAGTAGTAGGTTAATAAGGTGTAGATTTAGTAGTAGGTTAATAAGGTGTAGATTTAGTAGTAGGTTAATAAGGTGTAGATTTAGTAGTAGGTTAATAAGGTGTAGATTTAGTAGTAGGTTAATAAGGTGTAGATTTAGTAGTAGGTTAATAAGGTGTAGATTTAGTAGTAGGTTAATAAGGTGTAGATTTAGTAGCAGGTTAATGAGGTGTAGATTTAGTAGTAGGTTAATGAGGTGTAGATTTAGCAGTAGGTTAATGAGGTGTAGATTTAGCAGTAGGTTAATAAGGTGTAGATTTAGCAGTAGGTTAATAAGGTGTAGATTTAGCAGTAGGTTAATAAGGTGTAGATTTAGTAGTAGGTTAATAAGGTGTAGATTTAGTAGTAGGTTAATAAGGTGTAGATTTAGTAGTAGGTTAATAAGGTGTAGATTTAGTAGTAGGTTAATAAGGTGTAGATTTAGTAGTAGGTTAATAAGGTGTAGATTTAGTAGTAGGTTAATAAGGTGTAGATTTAGTAGTAGGTTAATAAGGTGTAGATTTAGTAGTAGGTTAATAAGGTGTAGATTTAGTAGTAGGTTAATAAGGTGTAGATTTAGTAGTAGGTTAATAAGGTGTAGATTTAGTAGTAGGTTAATAAGGTGTAGATTTAGCTGTAGGTGAAGGTGTAGATTTAGCTGTAGGTGAAGGTGTAGATTTAGCTGTAGGTGAAGGTGTAGATTTAGCTGTAGGTGAAGGTGTAGATTTAGCTGTAGGTGAAGGTGTAGATTTAGCTGTAGGTGAAGGTGTAGATTTAGCTGTAGGTGAAGGTGTAGATTTAGTAGTAGGTTAATAAGGTGTAGATTTAGCTGTAGGTGAAGGTGTAGATTTAGCAGTAGGTGAAGGTGTAGATTTAGCAGTAGGTGAAGGTGTAGATTTAGCTGTAGGTGAAGGTGTAGATTTAGCTGTAGGTTAATAAGGTGTAGATTTAGCAGTAGGTTAATAAGGTGTAGATTTAGCAGTAGGTTAATAAGGTGTAGATTTAGTAGTAGGTTAATAAGGTGTAGATTTAGTAGTAGGTTAATAAGGTGTAGATTTAGTAGTAGGTTAATAAGGTGTAGATTTAGTAGTAGGTTAATAAGGTGTAGATTTAGTAGTAGGTTAATAAGGTGTAGATTTAGTAGTAGGTTAATAAGGTGTAGATTTAGTAGTAGGTTAATAAGGTGTAGATTTAGTAGTAGGTTAATAAGGTGTAGATTTAGTAGTAGGTTAATAAGGTGTAGATTTAGTAGTAGGTTAATAAGGTGTAGATTTAGTAGTAGGTTAATAAGGTGTAGATTTAGTAGTAGGTTAATAAGGTGTAGATTTAGTAGTAGGTTAATAAGGTGTAGATTTAGTAGCAGGTTAATGAGGTGTAGATTTAGTAGTAGGTTAATAAGGTGTAGATTTAGTAGTAGGTTAATAAGGTGTAGATTTAGTAGTAGGTTAATAAGGTGTAGATTTAGTAGTAGGTTAATAAGGTGTAGATTTAGTAGTAGGTTAATAAGGTGTAGATTTAGTAGTAGGTTAATGAGGTGTAGATTTAGTAGTAGGTTAATGAGGTGTAGATTTAGTAGCAGGTTAATAAGGTGTAGATTTAGTAGCAGGTTAATAAGGTGTAGATTTAGTAGTAGGTTAATAAGGTGTAGATTTAGTAATAGGTTAATAAGGTGTAGATTTAGTAGTAGGTTAATAAGGTGTAGATTTAGTAGTAGGTTAATAAGGTGTAGATTTAGTAGTAGGTTAATGAGGTGTAGATTTAGTAGTAGGTTAATGAGGTGTAGATTTAGTAGTAGGTTAATGAGGTGTAGATTTAGTAGTAGGTTAATAAGGTGTAGGTTAATAAGGTGTAGATTTAGTAGTAGGTTAATGAGGTGTAGATTTAGTAGTAGGTTAATGAGGTGTAGATTTAGTAGTAGGTTAATAAGGTGTAGATTTAGTAGTAGGTTAATAAGGTGTAGATTTAGTAGTAGGTTAATAAGGTGTAGATTTAGTAGTAGGTTAATAAGGTGTAGATTTAGTAGTAGGTTAATGAGGTGTAGATTTAGTAGTAGGTTAATGAGGTGTAGATTTAGTAGTAGGTTAATAAGGTGTAGATTCAGTAGTAGGTTAATAAGGTGTAGATTCAGTAGTAGGTTAATAAGGTGTAGATTTAGTAGTAGGTTAATAAGGTGTAGATTTAGTAGTAGGTTAATGAGGTGTAGATTTAGTAGTAGGTTAATGAGGTGTAGATTTAGTAGTAGGTTAATGAGGTGTAGATTTAGTAGTAGGTTAATAAGGTGTAGATTTAGTAGTAGGTTAATAAGGTGTAGATTTAGTAGTAGGTTAATAAGGTGTAGGTTAATAAGGTGTAGATTTAGTAGTAGGTTAATGAGGTGTAGATTTAGTAGTAGGTTAATGAGGTGTAGATTTAGTAGTAGGTTAATAAGGTGTAGATTTAGTAGTAGGTTAATAAGGTGTAGATTTAGTAGTAGGTTAATAAGGTGTAGATTTAGTAGTAGGTTAATAAGGTGTAGATTTAGTAGTAGGTTAATGAGGTGTAGATTTAGTAGTAGGTTAATGAGGTGTAGATTTAGTAGTAGGTTAATAAGGTGTAGATTCAGTAGTAGGTTAATAAGGTGTAGATTCAGTAGTAGGTTAATAAGGTGTAGATTTAGTAGTAGGTTAATAAGGTGTAGATTTAGTAGTAGGTTAATGAGGTGTAGATTTAGTAGTAGGTTAATGAGGTGTAGATTTAGTAGTAGGTTAATGAGGTGTAGATTTAGTAGTAGGTTAATAAGGTGTAGATTTAGTAGTAGGTTAATAAGGTGTAGATTTAGTAGTAGGTTAATAAGGTGTAGATTTAGTAGTAGGTTAATGAGGTGTAGATTTAGTAGTAGGTTAATGAGGTGTAGATTTAGTAGTAGGTTAATGAGGTGTAGATTTAGTAGTAGGTTAATGAGGTGTAGATTTAGTAGTAGGTTAATGAGGTGTAGATTTAGTAGTAGGTTAATGAGGTGTAGATTTAGTAGTAGGTTAATGAGGTGTAGATTTAGTAGTAGGTTAATGAGGTGTAGATTTAGTAGTAGGTTAATAAGGTGTAGATTTAGTAGTAGGTTAATAAGGTGTAGATTTAGTAGTAGGTTAATAAGGTGTAGATTTAGTAGTAGGTTAATAAGGTGTAGATTTAGTAGTAGGTTAATGAGGTGTAGATTTAGTAGTAGGTTAATGAGGTGTAGATTTAGTAGTAGGTTAATAAGGTGTAGATTTAGTAGTAGGTTAATAAGGTGTAGATTTAGTAGCAGGTTAATGAGGTGTAGATTTAGTAGTAGGTTAATGAGGTGTAGATTTAGCAGTAGGTTAATGAGGTGTAGATTTAGCAGTAGGTTAATAAGGTGTAGATTTAGCAGTAGGTTAATAAGGTGTAGATTTAGCAGTAGGTTAATAAGGTGTAGATTTAGCAGTAGGTTAATAAGGTGTAGATTTAGCAGTAGGTTAATAAGGTGTAGATTTAGCAGTAGGTTAATAAGGTGTAGATTTAGCAGTAGGTTAATAAGGTGTAGATTTAGCAGTAGGTTAATAAGGTGTAGATTTAGTAGTAGGTTAATAAGGTGTAGATTTAGTAGTAGGTTAATAAGGTGTAGATTTAGTAGTAGGTTAATAAGGTGTAGATTTAGTAGTAGGTTAATAAGGTGTAGATTTAGTAGTAGGTTAATAAGGTGTAGATTTAGTAGTAGGTTAATAAGGTGTAGATTTAGTAGTAGGTTAATAAGGTGTAGATTTAGTAGTAGGTTAATAAGGTGTAGATTTAGTAGTAGGTTAATGAGGTGTAGATTTAGTAGTAGGTTAATGAGGTGTAGATTTAGTAGTAGGTTAATGAGGTGTAGATTTAGTAGTAGGTTAATGAGGTGTAGATTTAGTAGTAGGTTAATGAGGTGTAGATTTAGTAGTAGGTTAATAAGGTGTAGATTTAGTAGTAGGTTAATAAGGTGTAGATTTAGTAGTAGGTTAATAAGGTGTAGATTTAGTAGTAGGTTAATAAGGTGTAGATTTAGTAGTAGGTTAATAAGGTGTAGATTTAGTAGTAGGTTAATAAGGTGTAGATTTAGTAGTAGGTTAACAAGGTGTAGATATAGTAGTAGGTTAATAAGGTGTAGATTTAGTAGTAGGTTAATAAGGTGTAGATTTAGTAGTAGGTTAATAAGGTGTAGATTTAGTAGTAGGTTAATAAGGTGTAGATTTAGTAGTAGGTTAATAAGGTGTAGATTTAGTAGCAGGTTAATAAGGTGTAGATTTAGTAGCAGGTTAATAAGGTGTAGATTTAGTAGCAGGTTAATAAGGTGTAGATTTAGTAGCAGGTTAATAAGGTGTAGATTTAGCAGTAGGTTAATAAGGTGTAGATTTAGCAGTAGGTTAATAAGGTGTAGATTTAGCAGTAGGTTAATAAGGTGTAGATTTAGTAGTAGGTTAATAAGGTGTAGATTTAGTAGTAGGTTAATAAGGTGTAGATTTAGTAGCAGGTTAATAAGGTGTAGATTTAGTAGCAGGTTAATAAGGTGTAGATTTAGTAGCAGGTTAATAAGGTGTAGATTTAGTAGCAGGTTAATAAGGTGTAGATTTAGCAGTAGGTTAATAAGGTGTAGATTTAGTAGTAGGTTAATAAGGTGTAGATTTAGTAGTAGGTTAATAAGGTGTAGATTTAGTAGTAGGTTAATAAGGTGTAGATTTAGTAGTAGGTTAATAAGGTGTAGATTTAGTAGTAGGTTAATAAGGTGTAGATTTAGTAGTAGGTTAATAAGGTGTAGATTTAGTAGCAGGTTAATAAGGTGTAGATTTAGTAGTAGGTTAATAAGGTGTAGATTTAGTAGTAGGTTAATAAGGTGTAGATTTAGTAGTAGGTTAATAAGGTGTAGATTTAGTAGTAGGTTAATAAGGTGTAGATTTAGTAGCAGGTTAATAAGGTGTAGATTTAGTAGCAGGTTAATAAGGTGTAGATTTAGTAGCAGGTTAATAAGGTGTAGATTTAGTAGCAGGTTAATAAGGTGTAGATTTAGTAGTAGGTTAATAAGGTGTAGATTTAGTAGTAGGTTAATAAGGTGTAGATTTAGTAGTAGGTTAATAAGGTGTAGATTTAGTAGTAGGTTAATAAGGTGTAGATTTAGTAGTAGGTTAATAAGGTGTAGATTTAGTAGTAGGTTAATGAGGTGTAGATTTAGTAGTAGGTTAATAAGGTGTAGATTTAGTAGTAGGTTAATAAGGTGTAGATTTAGTAGTAGGTTAATAAGGTGTAGATTTAGTAGTAGGTTAATAAGGTGTAGATTTAGTAGTAGGTTAATAAGGTGTAGATTTAGTAGTAGGTTAATAAGGTGTAGATTTAGCTGTAGGTGAAGGTGTAGATTTAGCTGTAGGTGAAGGTGTAGATTTAGCTGTAGGTGAAGGTGTAGATTTAGCTGTAGGTGAAGGTGTAGATTTAGCTGTAGGTGAAGGTGTAGATTTAGCTGTAGGTGAAGGTGTAGATTTAGCTGTAGGTGAAGGTGTAGATTTAGTAGTAGGTTAATAAGGTGTAGATTTAGCTGTAGGTGAAGGTGTAGATTTAGCAGTAGGTGAAGGTGTAGATTTAGCAGTAGGTGAAGGTGTAGATTTAGCTGTAGGTGAAGGTGTAGATTTAGCTGTAGGTTAATAAGGTGTAGATTTAGCTGTAGGTGAAGGTGTAGATTTAGCAGTAGGTGAAGGTGTAGATTTAGTAGTAGGTTAATAAGGTGTAGATTTAGTAGTAGGTTAATAAGGTGTAGATTTAGTAGTAGGTTAATAAGGTGTAGATTTAGCTGTAGGTGAAGGTGTAGATTTAGCTGTAGGTGAAGGTGTAGATTTAGCTGTAGGTGAAGGTGTAGATTTAGCTGTAGGTGTAGATTTAGCTGTAGGTGAAGGTGTAGATTTAGCTGTAGGTGAAGGTGTAGATTTAGCAGTAGGTGAAGGTGTAGATTTAGCTGTAGGTGAAGGTGTAGATTTAGCAGTAGGTGAAGGTGTAGATTTAGCTGTAGGTGAAGGTGTAGATTTAGTAGTAGGTTAATAAGGTGTAGATTTAGCTGTAGGTGAAGGTGTAGATTTAGCTGTAGGTGAAGGTGTAGATTTAGCTGTAGGTGAAGGTGTAGATTTAGCTGTAGGTGAAGGTGTAGATTTAGCTGTAGGTGAAGGTGTAGATTTAGCTGTAGGTTAATAAGGTGTAGATTAAGCTGTAGGTTAATAAGGTGTAGATTTAGCTGTAGGTGAAGGTGTAGATTTAGCTGTAGGTGAAGGTGTAGATTTAGCTGTAGGTGAAGGTGTAGATTTAGCTGTAGGTGAAGGTGTAGATTTAGCAGTAGGTGAAGGTGTAGATTTAGCTGTAGGTGAAGGTGTAGATTTAGCTGTAGGTGAAGGTGTAGATTTAGCTGTAGGTGAAGGTGTTTACCTGAGGGGTTGGGTGGAGTCTCTCTGATGGTGTGTAGGACCTTCATGTCTCTGATGTTGTGGACGTACAGAGACTCTTCCAGACATACTATCAGCCTCTGGAACAAACATAAAGTCCTGCTCACGATCACATATTACTGTCTGGTCTGTCTGTCTGTCTGTCTGTCTGTCTGTCTGTCTGTCTGTCTGTCTGTCTGTCTGTCTGTCTGTCTGTCTGTCTGTCTGTCTGTCTGTCTGTCAGGGCGTATCTACCGACGGCGTAGCTAGCTAGGAGTTTAACACACCTGTCTTCAGTGTCGTAGCTAGCTAGGAGTTTAACACACCTGTCCTCAGTGTCGTAGCTAGCTAGGAGTTTAACACACCTGTCTTCAGTGTCGTAGCTAGCTAGGAGTTTAACACACCTGTCTTCAGTGTCGTAGCTAGCTAGGAGTTTAACACACCTGTCTTCAGTGTCGTAGCTAGCTAGGAGTTAAACACACCTGTCTTCAGTGTCGTAGCTAGCTAGGAGTTTAACACACCTGTCTTCAGTGTCGTAGCTAGCTAGGAGTTTAACACACCTGTCTTCAGTGTCGTAGCTAGCTAGGAGTTTAACACACCTGTCTTCAGTGTCGTAGCTAGCTAGGAGTTTAACACACCTGTCCTCAGTGCCGTAGCTAGCTAGGAGTTTAACACACCTGTCTTCAGTGTCGTAGCTAGCTAGGAGTTTAACACACCTGTCTTCAGTGTCGTAGCTAGCTAGGAGTTTAACACACCTGTCTTCAGTGTCGTAGCTAGCTAGGAGTTTAACACACCTGTCTTCAGTGTCGTAGCTAGCTAGGAGTTTAACACACCTGTCTTCAGTGTCGTAGCTAGCTAGGAGTTTAACACACCTGTCTTCAGTGTCGTAGCTAGCTAGGAGTTTAACACACCTGTCTTCAGTGTCGTAGCTAGCTAGGAGTTTAACACACCTGTCTTCAGTGTCGTAGCTAGCTAGGAGTTTAACACACCTGTCTTCAGTGTCGTAGCTAGCTAGGAGTTTAACACACCTGTCTTCAGTGTTGTAGCTAGCTAGGAGTTTAACACACCTGTCTTCAGTGCCGTAGCTAGCTAGGAGTTTACAGTCTGTTTAACTGGGCTTTATCTAGCCTGCCTTGTTTACAGTCTGTTTTACTGGGCTTTATCTAGCCTGCCTTGTTTACAGTCTGTTTTACAGGGCTTTATCTAGCCTGCCTTGTTTACAGTCTGTTTTACAGGGCTTTATCTAGCCCTGTATCCTGTGGATGTGACACAGTTGATTTGTCACACAGGATACAGAAAGTGTAGTGAAATGGTTTCCTGCATAGTAGAGTATTTCGTTTAGCTAGCTAGCTAAACAATAAACCATAATCCCAACTCATAACGTTACTACCCTGCAGGTAGCTAACCAACCAGGTTCAAATGTTCGCTAGCTAGCTAACAGGACGCTTTAACTAGCAATGCAAATGTCTCTGATATACAAACAATATTACTACACACATCATACACGTAACGTTAGCTAGCTAGCTAACATTAAGCTATAACTAGCAATGCAAATGGCTCTGATATACAAAAAATATTACTACATAGATCATACACGTAACGTTAGCTAGCTAGCTAACAGGACGCTTTAACTTAAAATTAAAATTAAAATGACAAAACCAGAAATGTATAATATCTGAAAATGTTCCAGAAGGCATTTCTACACCCCAAAAAAAAACATAACATTTTTATTTTTAAGTTGAAACGTCTCTCCTGCGACGCGCCCGCCTTGCGCCTAGTTTCCTGAAACGAGCCACATGTTAAAAACTTCTCCACCTTTCGACAAACCGTCCCTCGTTCTCCTCCAACTGCAGTCCAAGTTCCATGTTTAAAAAGGTGTGTTCCTGTAACTGTAGTTACAGATCTCCGTTACACAACACACACACACCGAAAGGTGAGTTCCTACCTGTCTGTTGAGCTTCACAGCCAGGATAGTGTTGCTGTAACTGTAGTTGCAGATCTCCGTTACACAACACACACACACCGAAAGGTGAGTTCCTACCTGTCTGTTGAGCTTCACAGCCAGGATAGTGTTGCTGTAACTATAGTTACAGATCTCCGTTGCACAACACACACACACCGAAAGGTGAGTTCCTACCTGTCTGTTGAGCTTCACAGCCAGGATAGTGTTGCTGTAACTGTAGTTGCAGATCTCCGTTACACAACACACACACACCGAAAGGTGAGTTCCTACCTGTCTGTTGAGCTTCACAGCCAGGATAGTGTTGCTGTAACTGTAGTTGCAGATCTCCGTTACACAACACACACACACCGAAAGGTGAGTTCCTACCTGTCTGTTGAGCTTCACAGCCAGGATAGTGTTGCTGTAACTATAGTTACAGATCTCCGTCCCCTTCTTGAAGTGACAGACCTTCAGCTTCCGAGGAGCCTTTAGACTGACGATCGCCACCAGACTGCTGCTGAACAGACGCTCTACGATACACACATCCTCTGTGTCCGCTGGGCGCGCGCACACACACACACACACACACACACACACACACACACACACACACACACACACACACACACACACACACACACACACCATTAGTACCAAACAGTATAAACCCTGTTGCTGGAATATTCTAGAGACATCACAATACCCCCTAATGACATCACAATGCCCCATAATGACGTCACAATGCCCCATAATGACATCACGATACCCCATAATGACATCACAATACCCCCTAATGACATCACAATACCCCCTAATGACATCACAATACCCCATAATGACATCACAATACCCCCTAATGACATCACGATACCCCCTAATGACATCACAATACCCCATAATGACATCACAATACCCCATAATGACATCACAATACCCCATAATGACATCACAATACCCCCTAATGACATCACAATACCCCATAATGACACTGTGTAGTATCTCGTAAGTGCAGTACTATATATATATATATATATATAATAAATCCATAGGATATTGATACTCACTACATTCATCAATCAATAGGATATTGATACTCACTAATCAATAGGATATTGATACTCACTACATTCATAAATCAATAGGATATTGATACTCACTAATCAATAGGATATTGATACTCACTACATTCATCAATCAATAGGATAGTGATACTCACTAATCAATAGGATATTGATACTCACTAATCAATAGGATAGTGATACTCACTAATCAATAGGATAGTGATACTCACTAATCAATAGGATAGTGATACTCACTAATCAATAGGATATTGATACTCACTAATCAATAGGATATTGATACTCACTAATCAATAGGATATTGATACTCACTAATCAATAGGATATTGATACTCACTAATCAATAGGATAGTGATACTCACTAATCAATAGGATAGTGATACTCACTAATCAATAGGATATTGATACTCACTAATCAATAGGATATTGATACTCACTAATCAATAGGATATTGATACTCACTACATTCATAAATCTGCTCCAATTTGTCCACAGACGACAGGGAGAAGAACTTATAGCCTGATTTGGTTCCAACAGCTAAAGACCTGGAGACACACACACACACACACACACACACACACACACACACACACACACACCACACACACCACACACACACACACACACACCACACACACACCACACACCACACACACACACACACACACACACACACACACACACACACACACACCACACACCACACACACACACACACACACACACACACACACAACCACACAACCACACACACACACACACACACACACACACACACACACACACACACAGGTTAGGTGATTTAGCCGAGGGGACAGAGACAGAGACAGGCTGGAGACACTGGTCTAACCGAGGGGACAGAGACAGAGACAGGCTGGAGACACTGGTCTAACCGAGGGGACAGAGACAGGCTGGAGACACTGGTCTAACCGAGGGGACAGAGACAGACTGGAGACACTGGTCTAACCGAGGGGACAGAGACAGGCTGGAGACACTGGTCTAACCGAGGGGACAGAGACAGAGACAGGCTGGAGACACTGGTCTAACCGAGGGGACAGAGACAGGCTGGAGACACTGGTCTAACCGAGGGGACAGAGACAGGCTGGAGACACTGGTCTAACCGAGGGGACAGAGACAGGCTGGAGACACTGGTCTAACCGAGGGGACAGAGACAGGCTGGAGACACTGGTCTAACCGAGGGGACAGAGACAGGCTGGAGACACTGGTCTAACCGAGGGGACAGAGACAGGCTGGAGACACTGGTCTAACCGAGGGGACAGAGACAGAGACAGGCTGGAGACACTGGTCTAACCGAGGGGACAGAGACAGGCTGGAGACACTGGTCTAACCGAGGGGACAGAGACAGGCTGGAGACACTGGTCTAACCGAGGGGACAGGGACAGAGACAGGCTGGAGACACTGGTCTAACCGAGGGGACAGAGACAGGCTGGAGACACTGGTCTAACCGAGGGGACAGAGACAGGCTGGAGACACTGGTCTAACCGAGGGGACAGAGACAGGCTGGAGACACTGGTCTAAACGAGGGGACAGAGACAGAGACAGGCTGGAGACACTGGTCTAACCGAGGGGACAGAGACAGGGACAGGCTGGAGACACTGGTCTACCCGAGGGGACAGAGACAGAGACAGGCTGGAGACACTGGTCTAACCGAGGGGACAGAGACAGGCTGGAAACACTGGTCTAACCGAGGGGACAGGGACAGAGACAGGCTGGAGACACTGGTCTAACCGAGGGGACAGAGACAGGCTGGAGACACTGGTCTAACCGAGGAGACAGAGACAGGCTGGAGACACTGGTCTAACCGAGGGGACAGAGACAGAGACAGGCTGGAGACACTGGTCTAACCGAGGGGACAGAGACAGGCTGGAGACACTGGTCTAACCGAGGGGACAGAGACAGGCTGGAGACACTGGTCTAACCGAGGGGACAGAGACAGAGACAGGCTGGAGACACTGGTCTAACCGAGGGGACAGAGACAGGCTGGAAACACTGGTCTAACCGAGGGGACAGAGACAGAGACAGGCTGGAGACACTGGTCTAACCGAGGGGACAGAGACAGGCTGGAGACACTGGTCTAACCGAGGGGACAGAGACAGAGACAGGCTGGAGACACTGGTCTAACCGAGGGGACAGAGACAGGCTGGAGACACTGGTCTAACCGAGGGGACAGAGACAGAGACAGGCTGGAGACACTGGTCTAACCGAGGGGACAGAGACAGAGACAGGCTGGAGACACTGGTCTAACCGAGGGGACAGAGACAGGCTGGAGACACTGGTCTAACCGAGGGGACAGAGACAGAGACAGGCTGGAGACACTGGTCTAACCGAGGGGACAGAGACAGGCTGGAGACACTGGTCTAACCGAGGGGACAGAGACAGAGACAGGCTGGAGACACTGGTCTAACCGAGGGGACAGAGACAGGCTGGAGACACTGGTCTAACCGAGGGGACAGAGACAGGCTGGAGACACTGGTCTAACCGAGGGGACAGAGACAGGCTGGAGACACTGGTCTAACCGAGGGGACAGAGACAGGCTGGAGACACTGGTCTAACCGAGGGGACAGAGACAGAGACAGGCTGGAGACACTGGTCTAACCGAGGGGACAGGGACAGGCTGGAGACACTGGTCTAACCGAGGGGACAGAGACAGGCTGGAGACACTGGTCTAACCGAGGGGACAGAGACAGAGACAGCCTGGAGACACTGGTCTAACCGAGGGGACAGAGACAGAGACAGCCTGGAGACACTGGTCTAACCGAGGGGACAGAGACAGGCTGGAGACACTGGTCTAACCGAGGGGACAGAGACAGGCTGGAGACACTGGTCTAACCGAGGGGACAGAGACAGAGACAGGCTGGAGACACTGGTCTAACCGAGGGGACAGAGACAGGCTGGAGACACTGGTCTAACCGAGGGGACAGAGACAGGCTGGAGACACTGGTCTAACCGAGGGGACAGAGACAGGCTGGAGACACTGGTCTAACCGAGGGGACAGAGACAGAGACAGGCTGGAGACACTGGTCTAACCGAGGGGACAGAGACAGGGACAGGCTGGAGACACTGGTCTAACCGAGGGGACAGAGACAGAGACAGGCTGGAGACACTGGTCTAACCGAGGGGACAGAGACAGGCTGGAAACACTGGTCTAACCGAGGGGACAGGGACAGAGACAGGCTGGAGACACTGGTCTAACCGAGGGGACAGAGACAGGCTGGAGACACTGGTCTAACCGAGGAGACAGAGACAGGCTGGAGACACTGGTCTAACCGAGGGGACAGAGACAGAGACAGGCTGGAGACACTGGTCTAACCGAGGGGACAGAGACAGGCTGGAGACACTGGTCTAACCGAGGGGACAGAGACAGGCTGGAGACACTGGTCTAACCGAGGGGACAGAGACAGAGACAGGCTGGAGACAGTGGTCTAACCGAGGGGACAGAGACAGGCTGGAGACACTGGTCTAACCGAGGGGACAGAGACAGAGACAGGCTGGAGACACTGGTCTAACCGAGGGGACAGAGACAGGCTGGAGACACTGGTCTAACCGAGGGGACAGAGACAGAGACAGGCTGGAGACACTGGTCTAACCGAGGGGACAGAGACAGGCTGGAGACACTGGTCTAACCGAGGGGACAGAGACAGAGACAGGCTGGAGACACTGGTCTAACCGAGGGGACAGAGACAGAGACAGGCTGGAGACACTGGTCTAACCGAGGGGACAGGGACAGGCTGGAGACACTGGTCTAACCGAGGGGACAGAGACAGAGACAGGCTGGAGACACTGGTCTAACCGAGGGGACAGAGACAGAGACAGGCTGGAGACACTGGTCTAACCGAGGGGACAGAGACAGGCTGGAGACACTGGTCTAACCGAGGGGACAGAGACAGAGACAGGCTGGAGACACTGGTCTAACCGAGGGGACAGAGACAGGCTGGAGACACTGGTCTAACCGAGGGGACAGAGACAGGCTGGAGACACTGGTCTAACCGAGGGGACAGAGACAGGCTGGAGACACTGGTCTAACCGAGGGGACAGAGACAGGCTGGAGACACTGGTCTAACCGAGGGGACAGAGACAGAGACAGGCTGGAGACACTGGTCTAACCGAGGGGACAGAGACAGAGACAGGCTGGAGACACTGGTCTAACCGAGGGGACAGAGACAGGCTGGAGACACTGGTCTAACCGAGGGGACAGAGACAGGCTGGAGACACTGGTCTAACCGAGGGGACAGAGACAGGCTGGAGACACTGGTCTAACCGAGGGGACAGAGACAGGCTGGAGACACTGGTCTAACCGAGGGGACAGGGACAGGCTGGAGACACTGGTCTAACCGAGGGGACAGAGACAGGCTGGAGACACTGGTCTAACCGAGGGGACAGGGACAGGCTGGAGACACTGGTCTAACCGAGGGGACAGGGACAGGCTGGAGACACTGGTCTAACCGAGGGGACAGGGACAGGCTGGAGACACTGGTCTAACCGAGGGGACAGAGACAGGCTGGAGACACTGGTCTAACCGAGGGGACAGGGACAGGCTGGAGACACTGGTCTAACCGAGGGGACAGAGACAGGCTGGAGACACTGGTCTAACCGAGGGGACAGAGACAGGCTGGAGACACTGGTCTAACCGAGGGGACAGAGACAGAGACAGGCTGGAGACACTGGTCTAACCGAGGGGACAGAGACAGGCTGGAGACACTGGTCTAACCGAGGGGACAGAGACAGAGACAGGCTGGAGACACTGGTCTAACCGAGGGGACAGAGACAGGCTGGAGACACTGGTCTAACCGAGGGGACAGAGACAGGCTGGAGACACTGGTCTAACCGAGGGGACAGAGACAGAGACAGGCTGGAGACACTGGTCTAACCGAGGGGACAGAGACAGCCTGGAGACACTGGTCTAACCGAGGAGACAGAGACAGGCTGGAGACACTGGTCTAACCGAGGGGACAGAGACAGCCTGGAGACACTGGTCTAACCGAGGGGACAGAGACAGGCTGGAGACACTGGTCTAACCGAGGGGACAGGG
Source organism: Salmo salar (assembly GCF_905237065.1). NCBI lineage: Eukaryota > Metazoa > Chordata > Actinopteri > Salmoniformes > Salmonidae > Salmo > Salmo salar. The sequence goes on along the minus strand of NW_025547857.1, from coordinate 80,972 downwards.
ACAGGCTGGAGACACTGGTCTAACCGAGGGGACAGAGACAGGCTGGAGACACTGGTCTAACCGAGGGGACAGAGACAGAGACAGGCTGGAGACACTGGTCTAACCGAGGGGACAGAGACAGGCTGGAGACACTGGTCTAACCGAGGGGACAGAGACAGGCTGGAGACACTGGTCTAACCGAGGGGACAGAGACAGGCTGGAGACACTGGTCTAACCGAGGGGACAGAGACAGGCTGGAGACACTGGTCTAACCGAGGGGACAGAGACAGGCTGGAGACACTGGTCTAACCGAGGGGACAGAGACAGAGACAGGCTGGAGACACTGGTCTAACCGAGGGGACAGAGACAGGCTGGAGACACTGGTCTAACCGAGGGGACAGAGACAGAGACAGGCTGGAGACACTGGTCTAACCGAGGGGACAGAGACAGGCTGGAGACACTGGTCTAACCCGAGGGGACAGAGACAGGCTGGAGACACTGGTCTAACCGAGGGGACAGAGACAGAGACAGGCTGGAGACACTGGTCTAACCGAGGGGACAGAGACAGAGACAGGCTGGAGATACTGGTCTAACCGAGGGGACAGAGACAGGCTGGAGACACTGGTCTAACCGAGGGGACAGGGACAGGCTGGAGACACTGGTCTAACCGAGGGGACAGAGACAGAGACACTGTGACAGTCTCACTACCCAGAAAGACCAGAGCAACTCCACTTCCACAGACTCCACCAGGGACGGGTAAAAATCACCCAACACGAAACACCATCGAGACCAACGCATCAAAACACCATCAACGCATCAAAACACCATCGAGACCAACGTATCAAAACACCATCAACGCATCAAAACACCATCGAGACCAACGCATCAAAACGCCATCAACGCATCAAAACACCATCGAGACCAACGCATCAAAACGCCATCGAGACCAACGTATCAAAACACCATCGAGACCAACGTATCAAAACACCATCAACGCATCAAAACACCATCGAGATCAACGTATCAAAACACCATCGAGACCAACGTATCAAAACACCATCAACGCATCAAAACACCATCGAGATCAACGTATCAAAACACCATCAACGCATCAAAACACCATCGAGATCAACGTATCAAAACACCATCAACGCATCAAAACACCATCGAGATCAACGTATCAAAACACCATCAACGCATCAAAACACCATCGAGATCAACACATCAAAACACCATCAACGCATTAAAACGCCATCAACGCATTAAAACGCCATCGAGACCAACGCATCAAAACACCATCAACGCATCAAAACACCATCGAGATCAACACATCAAAACACCATCAACGCATTAAAACGCCATCAACGCATTAAAACGCCATCGAGACCAACGCATCAAAACACCATCGAGACCAACGTATCAAAACACCATCGAGACCAACGCATCAAAACACCATCGAGACCAACGCATCAAAACACCATCGAGATCAACGCATCAAAACACCATCAACGCATCAAAACACCATCGAGATCAACGTTGTAAATTGATGTGGTCATTCACCGGTCGTTTTGGTGGGAATACATTTTCTGAACATCACGCGCCGATGTAAAATGCTGTTTTTGGATATAAATATGAACTTTATTGAACAAAACATACATGTATTGTGTAACATGATGTCCTAGGAGTGTCATCTGATGAAGATCATCAAAGGTTAGTGCTTCATTTAGCTGCACTTTTGGGTTTTATTGACACATGTCCTTGCTTGGAAAATGGCTGTGTGATTATTTTTGTCTACAGTGGGGGGGAAAAAGTATTTGATCCCCTGCTGATTTTGTACGTTTTGCCCACTTACAAAGAAATGATCAGTCTATAATTGTAATGGGAGGTTTATTTGAACAGTGAGAGACAGAATAACAACAACAAAAATCCAGAAAAACGCATGTCAAAAATGTTATAAAATGATTTGCATTTTAATGAGGGAAATAAGTATTTGACCCCCTCTGCAAAACATGACTTAGTACTTGGTGGCAAAATCCTTGTTGGCAATCACAGAGGTCAGATGTTTCTTGTAGTTGGCCACCAGGTTTGCACAGATCTCAGGAGGGATTTTGTCCCACTCCTCTGTGCAGATCTTCTCCAAGTCATTAAGGTTTCGAGGCTGACGTTTGGCAACTCGAACCTTCAGCTCCTCCACAGATGTTCTATGGGATTAAGGTCTGGAGACTGGCTAGGCCACTCCAGGACCTCAATGTGCTTCTTCTTGAGCCACTCCTTTGTTGCCTTGGCCGTGTGTTTTGGGTCATTGTCATGCTGGAATACCCATCCACGACCCATTTTCAATGCCCTGGCTGAGGGAAGGATGTTCTCACCCAAGATTTGACGGTACATGGCCCCGTCCATCGTCCCTTTGATGCGGTGAAGTTGTCCTGTCCCCTTAGCAGAAAAACACCCCAAAGCATAATGTTTCTACCTCCATGTTTGACGGTGGGGATGGTGTTCTTGGGGTCATAGGCAGCATTCCTCCTCCTCCAAACACGGCGAGTTGAGTCGATGCCAAAGAACTCCATTTTGGTCTCATCTGACCACAACACTTTCACCCAGTTGTCCTCTGAATCATTCAGATGTTCATTGGCAAACTTCAGACGGGCATGTATATGTATTATTGAGCAGGAGGACCTTGCAGGCGCTGCAGGATTTCAGTCCTTCACGGCGTAGTGTGTTATCAATTGTTTTCTGGGTGACTATGGTCCTAGCTGCCTTGAGATTATTGACAAGATCCTCCCGTGTAGTTCTGGGCTGATTCCTCACCGTTCTCATGATCATTGCAACTCCACGAGGTGAGATCTTGCATGGAGCCCCAGGCCGAGGGATATTGACAGTTCTTTTGTGTTTCTTCCATTTGCGAATAATCGCACCAAATGTTTTCACCTTCTGACCAAGCTGCTTGGCGATGGTCTTGTAGCCCATTCCAGCCTTGTGTAGGTCTACAATCTTATCCCTGACATCCTTGGAGAGCTCTTTGGTCTTGGCCATGGTGGAGAGTTTGGAATCTGATTGATTGATTGCTTCTGTGGACAGGTGTCTTTTATACAGGTAACAAACTGAGATTAGGAGCACTCCCTTTAAGAGTGTGCTCCTAATCTCAGCTCGTTACCTGTATAAAAGACACCTGGGAGCCAGAAATCTTTGATTGAGAGGGGGTCAATTACTTATTTCCCTCATTAAAATGCAAATCAATTTATAACATTTCTGACATGTGTTTTTCTGGATATTTTTGTTGTTATTCTGTCTCTCACTGTTCAAATAAACCTCCCATTAAAATTATAGACTGATCCTTTCTTTGTCAGTGGGCAAACGTACAAAATCTGTGTAACTGTGTAGGTTCCGTCCCTCTCTTCGCCCCAACCCGGGCTCGAACCAGGGACCCTCTGCACACATCAACAACTGACACCCCACGAAGCATCGTTACCCATCGCGCCACAAAAAGCCGCGGCTCTTGCAACGCAAGGGGAACAACCCTACTTCAAGGTCTCAGAGCGAGTGACGTCACCGATTGAAACGCTATTAGCGCGCACCACCGCTAAACTAACTAGCCATTTCACATCGGTTACATCAGCAGGGGGATCAAATACTTTCCCCCCCCCCCCACTGTATGTACTCTCCTAACATAATCTAATGTTTTGTTTTCGCTGTAAAGCCTTTTTGAAATCGGACAATGTGGTTAGATCAAGGAGAAGTGTATCTTTAAAATGGTGTAAAATAGTTGTATGTTTGAGAAAATTGAATTATGACATTTTATATTTCCCGCCGTGATATTTCACTGGCTGCGTCCCGCAGGTGGGACGCTAGGTAGCCCATAGAAGTTAACAACAAAATAGTATTTCCATTGACGGCCTACCCTGGTCAAACCGGGAATTTGTGCACCGCCCTGTGGGACTCCCAATCACGACCCGGATGTGATACAGCATTATGTACATTTCTGTAACAGCACTTTGAGATATCAGCTGATGTATCAAAAAATGGCTATATAAATACATTTGATTTGATAGGCATGGTCTAAAGTTACCGGGAGAATAAGCACACTATCAAGTCAAGTTCAGTTTATAAATGAGGGTCCAGAGGGAATCGTAGCTTTCTGGACAGAGAGGAGATCTCGCCTTTTCCACCAGATATTGGTTCAGGTATCAATACACTGTCATATTAAAGGAATGATCCCCTGGGCCTTTTTCTGTTAGACAATTAGTTTACGCTTCTTGCTTATCCAGTCACTTTAGCTGGCTAGCTGGTTAGCGTTTTAGCTGGCTAGCTGGTTAGCGTTTTAGTTGGCTAGCTGGTTAGCGTTTTAGCTGGCTAGCTGGTTAGCGTTTTAGCTGGCTAGCTGGTTAGCGTTTTAGCTGGCTAGCTGGTTAGCGTTTTAGCTGGCTAGCTGGTTAGCGTTTTAGTTGGCTAGCTGGTTAGCGTTTTAGCTGGCTAGCTGGTTAGCGTTTTAGCTGGCTAGCTGGTTAGCGTTTTAGCTGGCTAGCTGGTTAGCGTTTTAGCTGGCTAGCTGGTTAGCGTTTTAGCTGGCTAGCTGGTTAGCGTTTTAGTTGGCTAGCTGGTTAGCGTTTTAGTTGGCTAGCTGGTTAGCGTTTTAGCTGGCTAGCTGGTTAGCGTTTTAGTTGGCTAGCTGGTTAGCGTTTTAGCTGGTTAGCGTTTTAGCTGGCTAGCTGGTTAGCGTTTTAGTTGGCTAGCTGGTTAGCGTTTTAGCTGGCTAGTTGGTTAGCGTTTTAGCTGGCTAGCGTTTTAGCTGGTTAGCGTTTTAGCTGGCTAGCTGGTTAGCGTTTTAGCTGGCTAGCTGGTTAGCGTTTTAGCTGGCTAGCTGGTTAGCGTATTAGCTGGTTAGCGGTTTTAGCTGGCTAGCTGGTTAGCGTTTTAGCTGGTTAGCGTTTTAGCTGGCTAGCTGGTTAGCGTTTTAGTTGGCTAGCTGGTTAGCGTTTTAGCTGGCTAGCTGGTTAGCGTTTTAGCTGGCTAGCTGGTTAGCGTTTTAGCTGGCTAGCGTTTTAGCTGGTTAGCGTTTTAGCTGGCTAGCTGGTTAGCGTATTAGCTGGTTAGCGTTTTTAGCTGGCTAGCTGGTTAGCGTTTTAGCTGGTTAGCGTTTTAAGCTGGCTAGCTGGTTAGCGTTTTTAGTTGGCTAGCTGGTTAGCGTTTTTAGCTGGCTAGTATCTTTCTCTCGGAGGACCTGAGCCCTAGGACCATGCCTCAGGACTACCTGGTATGATGACTCCTTGCTGTCCCCAGTCCACCTGGCCGTGCTGCTGCTCCAGTTTCAACTGTTCTGCCTGCGGCTATGGAACCCTGACCTGTTCACCGGACGTGCTTGTTGCACCCTCGACAACTACTATGATTATTATTATTTGACCATGCTGGTCATTTATGAACATTTTAACATTTTGACCATGTTCTGTTATAATATCCACCCTGCACAGCCAGAAGAGGACTGGCCACCCCTCATAGCCTGGTTCCTCTCTAGGTTTCTTCCTAGGTTTTTGGCCTTTCTAGGGAGTTTTTCCTAGGGAGTTTTTCCTAGCCACCGTGCTTCTTTCACATGCTTTGCTTGCTGTTTGGGGTTTTAGGCTGGGTTTCTGTACAGCACTTTGAGAATATCAGCTGATGTACGAAGGGCTATATAAAAATAAATTTGATTGATTTGATTTGATAGCTGGTTAGCGTTTTTAGCTGGCTAACGACATGGATGCTAACTACAGTAGACAACGTGATCAGACAACTTGTCAGTTAGCTAACTAGCACCTCTCTCCGTCGAGATACAGATTAGCTGGGACCTCTGAACTACACCGATTACAAAAAAAAAAAAACGTTAAAAACGAGTATCATGTAACGGTTAGGGGTCCCCCGTCCCCCCCACTTTCCACCCCGGCCTTCCTTACGTGTTGTCCTGGTTAAAATTGGCGAAGAGGAGCTGGCTACAGCCGGTCTCCCCGCTCTGACTAGCCAAGTTCATGGGCCCGGCACCATCTAATCAAGCCTTGTGAGAAAGCAGCAGTCGGGTAGGTTGTGGATGATAATAATAATAATAATAACTGGGTAAGAATAAAGTTAGCCTGTATTCATGGAGACATCTCGCTCTTCCTCTTGGTTCCAACGGTTCTTCTTGTTGTTTTTGTCAGTCGCCGTTGCCTCCCCCACCTCCAGTCTCTCTGCGCATGTGCGGTGACAGGTTTTTTTTTTTTTTTACGACAGTTTTTTTTAAAGGGACCGTATTACCATTTCAAAAGGTTTGGTTTACGGCTGTGAATGGGGATGGAAAAAGATAAATCGACGTGTGGTAAATGACAATCACTTTAAAATGGGCAACGTCTCAAAAAAAAAATCTATAATTTAAAGATTTTAATGAACTAACCCAAGATAAATCAGAGCCTGTCGTTTCCAATGAGAACAGATTAATCACAGTGGGCAGAGATTTCCGTTAGGAAGCACACTTCCGGTCACTGCGCTTCCTCTCATCACCATATTTGGTAGTGAGTGGAAACGCCAACCGGATGCTTCATATTTACACATCCGGTGAAATATCTGTCTGATTTGTTCTGTGGTCGTGGCTATACTATTGATATTATTGATATTATGCCGTACTTGTCACCAGGAGATGGCGCAGTCTGACAACATACATTTTCATAATTTTTAGACACTGGCACAACTGCGGTATATAATGTAATGTAATGTAATGTACTAAAATCAAATTGTATTTGTCACATGCCTTGAATACAACAGGTGTAGTAGACCTTACCTGTGAAATGCTGAATACAACAGGTGTAGTAGACCTTACCTGTGAAATGCTGAATACAACAGGTGTAGTAGACCTCACAGTGAAACGCTGAATACAACAGGTGTAGTAGACCTTACAGTGAAATGCTGAATACAACAGGTGTAGTAGACCTCACAGTGAAATGCTGAATACAACAGGTGTAGTAGACCTTACAGTGAAATGCTGAATACAACAGGTGTAGTAGACCTCACAGTGAAATGCTGAATACAACAGGTGTAGTAGACCTCACAGTGAAATGCTGAATACAACAGGTGTAGTAGACCTCACAGTGAAATGCTGAATACAACAGGTGTAGTAGACCTCACAGTGAAATGCTGAATACAACAGGTGTAGTAGACCTCACAGTGAAACGCTGAATACAACAGGTGTAGTAGACCTCACAGTGAAATGCTGAATACAACAGGTGTAGTAGACCTTACAGTGAAATGCTGAATACAACAGGTGTAGTAGACCTCACAGTGAAATGCTGAATACAACAGGTGTAGTAGACCTCACAGTGAAATGCTGAATACAACAGGTGTAGTAGACCTCACAGTGAAATGCTGAATACAACAGGTGTAGTAGACCTCACAGTGAAATGCTGAATACAACAGGTGTAGTAGACCTCACAGTGAAATGCTGAATACAACAGGTGTAGTAGACCCCTTATTCTAAAATGTATTAAATAGTTTTTTCCCCTCCTCATCAATCTAGACACAATACCCCATAATGACAAAGCAAAAACAGGTTTTTAGAATTTTTAGGCAAATGTATTAAAAATTAAAAACATTTACATAACATTTACATAAGTATTCAGACCCTTTACTCAGTACTTTGTTGAAGCAGCTTTGGCTGCGATTACAGCCTCGAGTCTTCTAGGGTGTGACGCTACAAGCTCGGCACACCTGTATTTGGGGAGTTTCTCCCATTCTTCTCTACAGATCCTCTCAAGCTCTGTCAGGTTGGACGAGGAACGTTGCTGCACAGCTATTTTCAGGTCTCTCCAGAGATGTTCGATCAGGTTCAAGTCCGGGCTCTGGCTGGGCCACTCAAGGACATTCAGAGACTTGTCCTGAAGCCACTCCTGCGTTGTCTTGGCTGTGTGCTTAGGGTCGTTGTCCTGTTGGAAGGTGAACCTTCGCCCCAGTCTGAGGTTCTGGATCAGGTTTTCAGCAAGGATTTCTCTGTACTTTTCTCCGTTCATCTTTCCCTCGATCCTGACTAGTCTCCCAGTCCCTGTCGCTGAAAAACATCCCCACAGCATGATGCTGCCACCACCATGCTTCACAGTAGGGATGGTGCCAGGTTTCCTCCAGACGTGATGCTTGGCATTCAGGCCAAAAGAGTTCAATCTTGGTTTCATCAGACCAGAGAATCTTGTTTCTCATGGTCTGAGAGTCTTTAGGTGCCTTTTGGCAAACTCCAAGAGAGCTGTCATGTGCCTTTTACTGAGGAGTGGTTTCCGTCTGGCCACTCTACCATAAAAGCCTGATTGGTGGAGTGCTGCAGAGATGGTTGTCCTTCTGGAAGGTTCTCCCATCTCCACAGAGGAACTCTGGTGCTCTGTCAGAGTGACCATCAGGTCCCCCGATTGCTCAGTTTGTCCGGGCGGCCAGCTCTAGGAAGAGTCTTGGTGGTTCCAAACTTCTTCCATTTAAAGAATGATGGAGGCCACTTTGTTCTTGTGGACCTTCAATGCTACAGAAATGTTTTGGTGCCCTTCCCCCAGATCTCTGCCTCGACACAATCCTGTCTCTGAGCTCTACGGACAATTCCTTCGACCTCATGGCTTGGTTTTTGCTCCGACGTACGCTGTCAACTGTTGGAATTTACCACAAGTGGACTCCAAGTTGTAGAAACATCTCAAGGATGATCAATGGAAACAGGATGCACCTGAGTTCAATTTCGAGTCTCATAGCAAAGGGTCTGAATACTTATGTAAATAAGGTGTCTGTTTTTTATTTTTAATTAACAAATTTGCTAAAAATTTCAACAAAAAAAAACGTTTTTCTCTGTCATTATGGGGTGTTGCGTGTAGATTGCTGAGGATTTTATATAATCCATTTTAGAATAAGGCTGTAACGTAACAAAATGTGGAAAAAAAGTCAAGGGTGTGAAGGAGTGTGAATGTACGCGTGTGCCTTTCACAACAATCCAGAGTTAAAAAGTTATACAAACTAGAGAAATAAAAAATACACATGGTTAGCAGATGTTATTGGTCACATGGTTAGCAGATGTTATTGGTCACATGGTTAGCAGGTGTTATTGGTCACATGGTTAGCAGATGTTATTGGTCACATGGTTAGTAGATGTTATTGGTCACATGGTTAGCAGATGTTATTGGTCACATGGTTAGCAGATGTTATTGATCACATGGTCAGCAGATGTTATTGGTCACATGGTTAGCAGATGTTATTGGTCGCATGGTTAGCAGATGTTATTGGTCACATGGTTAGCAGATGTTATTGGTCACATGGTTAGCAGGTGTTATTGGTCCATACACATGGTTAGCAGATGTTATTGGTCGCATGGTTAGCAGATGTTATTGGTCACATGGTTAGCAGATGTTATTGGTCACATGGTTAGCAGATGTTATTGGTCACATGGTTAGCAGATGTTATTGGTCACATGGTTAGCAGATGTTATTGGTCACATGGTTAGTAGATGTTATTGGTCACATGGTTAGCAGATGTTATTGGTCACATGGTTAGCAGATGTTATTGATCACATGGTCAGCAGATGTTATTGGTCACATGGTTAGCAGATGTTATTGGTCGCATGGTTAGCAGATGTTATTGGTCACATGGTTAGCAGATGTTATTGGTCACATGGTTAGCAGGTGTTATTGGTCCATACACATGGTTAGCAGATGTTATTGGTCGCATGGTTAGCAGATGTTATTGGTCACATGGTCAGCAGATGTTATTGGTCACATGGTTAGCAGATGTTATTGGTCACATGGTTAGCAGATGTTATTGGTCACATGGTCAGCAGATGTTATTGGTCACATGGTTAGCAGATGTTATTGGTCACATGGTTAGCAGATGTTATTGGTCACATGGTTAGCAGATGTTATTGGTCACATGGTTAGCAGATGTTATTGGTCACATGGTTAGCAGATGTTATTGGTCACATGGTTAGCAGATGTTATTGGTCACATGGTTAGCAGGTGTTATTGGTCACATGGTTAGCAGGTGTTATTGGTCACATGGTTAGCAGGTGTTATTGGTCACATGGTTAGCAGGTGTTATTGGTCACATGGTTAGCAGGTGTTATTGGTCACATGGTTAGCAGATGTTATTGGTCACATGGTTAGCAGGTGTTATTGGTCACATGGTTAGCAGGTGTTATTGGTCACATGGTTAGCAGGTGTTATTGGTCACATGGTTAGCAGGTGTTATTGGTCACATGGTTAGCAGGTGTTATTGGTCACATGGTTAGCAGATGTTATTGGTCACATGGTTAGCAGATGTTATTGGTCACATGGTTAGCAGATGTTATTGGTCACATGGTTAGCAGGTGTTATTGGTCACATGGTCAGCAGATGTTATTGGTCACATGGTTAGCAGATGTTATTGGTCCATACACATGGTTAGCAGATGTTATTGGTCACATGGTTAGCAGATGTTAATGCGAGTGTAGTGAAATGCTTGTGCTTCTAGTTCCGACAGTGCAGTAATATCTAACTAGTAATCTACCAATTCCCCAACAACTACCTAATACACACACATCTAAAGGGGTGAATGAGAATATGTACATATAAATATATGGATGAGGGATGGCTGAGCGGCACAGGCAAGATGCAGCAGATGGTATAAAATACAGTGAATACATATGAGCAATGTAAGATATGTAAACATTATTAAAGTGGCCCGTGATTGGGTCTTAATGTCAGCAGCGGCCTCTCTGAGTAGGTGGGTAAAAGGGACTTGGTAATCAGATGGATAATAAACAGAGTAGCAGCAGCTTATGAGTCCCTCCCTCTCCCTCTCTCCCTCTCCCTCTCTCTCCCTACCTCTCCCCCTCTCCCTCTCCCTCTCTCCCCCTCTCTCTCTCTCTTTTCTCTCTCTCTCTTTTCTCTCTCTCTCTGTCTCTCTCTCTCTCTCTCTCTACACCTCTCTCTCTCTCTCTCTCTCTCTCTCTCTCTCTCTCTCCCTCGCAACTCCCTCGCAACTATCTCTCCCTCTCCCTCCC
>NW_025547857.1:65000-67500 GCF_905237065.1 Salmo salar | reverse complement strand
CTCCACATCCCGTATCTCTCTAGGTAACTAAAACCTTTATGAGCTGAATAAGGCCCGTTAGAGCAGCCTCCACATCCCGTATCTCTCTAGGTAACTAAAACCTTTATGACCTGAATAAGGCCCGTTAGAGCAGCCTCCACATCCCGTATCTCTCTAGGTAACTAAAACCTTTATGAGCTGAATAAGGCCCGTTAGAGCAGCCTCCACATCCCGTATCTCTCTAGGTAACTAAAACCTTTATGAGCTGAATAAGGCCCGTTAGAGCAGCCTCCACATCCCGTATCTCTCTAGGTAACTAAAACCTTTATGAGCTGAATAAGGCCCGTTAGAGCAGCCTCCACATCCCGTATCTCTCTAGGTAACTAAAACCTTTATGAGCTGAATAAGGCCCGTTAGAGCAGCCTCCACATCCCGTATCTCTCTAGGTAACTAAAACCTTTATGAGCTGAATAAGGCCCGTTAGAGCAGCCTCCACATCCCGTATCTCTCTAGGTAACTAAAACCTTTATGAGCTGAATAAGGCCCGTTAGAGCGGCCTCCACATCCCGTATCTCTCTAGGTAACTAAAACCTTTATGAGCTGAATAAGGCCCGTTAGAGCGGCCTCCACATCCCGTATCTCTCTAGGTAACTAAAACCTTTATGAGCTGAATAAGGCCCGTTAGAGCGGCCTCCACATCCCGTATCTCTCTAGGTTACTAAAACCTTTATGAGCTGAATAAGGCCCGTTAGAGCGGCCTCCACATCCCGTATCTCTCTAGGTAACTAAAACCTTTATGAGCTGAATAAGGCCCGTTAGAGCGGCCTCCACATCCCGTATCTCTCTAGGTAACTAAAACCTTTATGAGCTGAATAAGGCCCTTTAGAGCAGCCTCCACATCCCGTATCTCTCTAGGTAACTAAAACCTTTATGAGCTGAATAAGGCCCGTTAGAGCGGCCTCCACATCCCGTATCTCTCTAGGTAACTAAAACCTTTATGAGCTGAATAAGGCCCGTTAGAGCAGCCTCCACATCCCGTATCTCTCTAGGTAACTAAAACCTTTATGAGCTGAATAAGGCCCGTTAGAGCAGCCTCCACATCCCGTATCTCTCTAGGTAACTAAAACCTTTATGAGCTGAATAAGGCCCGTTAGAGCGGCCTCCACATCCCGTATCTCTCTAGGTAACTAAAATCTTTATGAGCTGAATAAGGCCCGTTAGAGCGGCCTCCACATCCCGTATCTCTCTAGGTAACTAAAACCTTTATGAGCTGAATAAGGCCCGTTAGAGCGGCCTCCACATCCCGTATCTCTCTAGGTAACTAAAACCTTTATGAGCTGAATAAGGCGTGTTAGAGCAGCCTTCACATCCCGTATCTCTCTAGGTAACTAAAACCTTTATGAGCTGAATAAGGCCCGTTAGAGCAGCCTCCACATCCCGTATCTCTCTAGGTAACTAAAACCTTTATGAGCTGAATAAGGCCCGTTAGAGCAGCCTCCACATCCCGTATCTCTCTAGGTAACTAAAACCTTTATGAGCTGAATAAGGCCCGTTAGAGCGGCCTCCACATCCCGTATTTCTTTAGGTAACTAAAACCTTTATGAGCTGAATAAGGCCCATTAGAGCAGCCTCCACATCCCGTATCTCTCTAGGTAACTAAAACCTTTATGAGCTGAATAAGGCCCGTTAGAGCAGCCTCCACATCCCGTATCTCTCTAGGTAACTAAAACCTTTATGAGCTGAATAAGGCCCGTTAGAGCAGCCTCCACATCCCGTATCTCTCTAGGTAACTAAAACCTTTATGAGCTGAATAAGGCCCGTTAGAGCAGCCTCCACATCCCGTATCTCTCTAGGTAACTAAAACCTTTATGAGCTGAATAAGGCCCGTTAGAGCAGCCTCCACATCCCGTATCTCTCTAGGTAACTAAAACCTTTATGAGCTGAATAAGGCCCGTTAGAGCAGCCTCCACATCCCGTATCTCTCTAGGTAACTAAAACCTTTATGAGCTGAATAAGGCCCGTTAGAGCAGCCCCCACATCCCGTAGCTCTCTAGGTAACTAAAACCTTTATGAGCTGAATAAGGCCCGTTAGAGCAGCCTCCACATCCCGTATCTCTCTAGGTAACTAAAACCTTTATGAGCTGAATAAGGCCCGTTAGAGCAGCCTCCACATCCCGTATCTCTCTGGGTAACTAGAACCTTTATGAGCTGAATAAGGCCCGTTAGAGCAGCCTCCACATCCCGTATCTCTCTAGGTAACTAAAACCTTTATGAGCTGAATAAGGCCCGTTAAAGCGGCCTCCACATCCCGTATCTCTCTAGGTAACTAAAACCTTTATGAGCTGAATAAGGCCCGTTAGAGCGGCCTCCACATCCCGTATCTCTCTAGGTAACTAAAACCTTTATGAGCTGAATAATGCCCGTTAGAGCGGCCTCCACATCCCGTATCTCTCTAGGTAACTAAAACCTTTATGAGCTGAATAAGGCCCGTTAGAGCAGCCTCCACATCCCGTATCTCTCT
>NW_025547857.1:25000-60000 GCF_905237065.1 Salmo salar | reverse complement strand
AATGGTAGAGTTCAGCAGTATCCTGGTTGAATGGTAGAGTTCAGCAGTATCCTGGTTGAATGGCAGAGTTCAGCAGTATCCTGGTTGAATGGCAGAGTTCAGCAGTATCCTGGTTGAATGGCAGAGTTCAGCAGTATCCTAGTTGAATGGTAGAGTTCAGCAGTATCCAGGTTGAATGGCAGAGTTCAGCAGTATCCTGGTTGAATGGTAGAGTTCAGCAGTATCCTGGTTGAATGGCAGAGTTCAGCAGTATCCTGGTTGTGTTCAGCAGTATCCTGGTTGAATGGCAGAGTTCAGCAGTATCTTGGTTGAATGGCAGAGTTCAGCAGTATCCTGGTTGAATGGCAGAGTTCAGCAGTTTCCTGGTTGAATGGTAGAGTTCAGCAGTATCCAGGTTGAATGGCAGAGTTCAGCAGTATCCTGGTTGAATGGTAGAGTTCAGCAGTATCCTGGTTGAATGGCAGAGTTCAGCAGTATCCTGGTTGTGTTCAGCAGTATCCTGGTTGAATGGCAGAGTTCAGCAGTATCCTGGTTGAATGGCAGAGTTCAGCAGTATCCTGGTTGAATGGCAGAGTTCTGCAGTATCCTGGTTGAATGGTAGAGTTCAGCAGTATCCTGGTTGAATGGCAGAGTTCAGCAGTATCCTGGTTGAATGGCAGAGTTCAGCAGTATCCTTGTTGAATGGAGAGTTCAGCAGTATCCTGGTTGAATGGCAGAGTTCAGCAGTATCCTGGTTGAATGGCAGAGTTCAGCAGTATCCTGGTTGAATGGCAGAGTTCAGCAGTATCCTGGTTGAATGGCAGAGTTCAGCAGTATCCTGGTTGAATGGCAGAGTTCAGCAGTATCCTGGTTGAATGGCAGAGTTCAGCAGTATCCTGGTTGAATGGCAGAGTTCAGCAGTATCCTGGTTGAATGGCAGAGTTCAGCAGTATCCTGGTTGAATAGCAGAGTTCAGCAGTATCCTGGTTGAATGGCAGAGTTCAGCAGTATCCTGGTTGAATGGCAGAGTTCAGCAGTATCCTGGTTGAATGGCTGTGTTCAGCAGTATCCTGGTTGAATGGCAGAGTTCAGCAGTATCCTGGTTGAATGGCAGAGTTCAGCAGTATCCTGGTTGTGTTCAGCAGTATCCTGGTTGTGTTCAGCAGTATCCTGGTTGTGTTCAGCAGTATCCTGGTAGTGTTCAGCAGTATCCTGGTTGTGTTCAGCAGTATTCTGGTTGTGTTCAGCAGTATCCTGGTTGTGTTCAGCAGTATCCAGGTTGTGTTCAGCAGTATCCTGGTTGTGTTCAGCAGTATCCAGGTTGTGTTCAGCAGTATCCTGGTTGTGTTCAGCAGTATCCTGGTTGTGTTCAGCAGTATCCTGGTTGTTTCAGCAGTATCCTGGTTGTGTTCAGCAGTATCCTGGTTGTGTTCAGCAGTATCCTGGTTGTGTTCAGCAGTATCCTGGTTGTGTTCAGCAGTATCCTGGTAGTGTTCAGCAGTATCCTGGTTGTGTTCAGCAGTATCCTGGTTGTGTGTTTTCCAGGTTCATGAATGGCAGAGTTCCATCCAGTGAGAGATATCGACCTACAGACTATGAACATGCCGCGAACTGTGCCACCCATGGAGTGAGTTACACACACCACCTATCTACAGATTCATCTCTTTATCTCTGGTTCTACCCACAATGCCTTGTTTACCCATGATCCTCCACAGGTCTGGATCATCCCCAGCCTGGTGGGCGGGTCTGTACTCTACTTCCTGTCTGTGGACCAATGGCAGGCTGCTGCTGCCTGGTTGTACGGGGCGGGGCTTAGTGGTCTATTCATCTCCTCCACTCTGTTTCACACCGTGGCCTGGAAGATCAGACACCTCCGGTTAGTATCTCTGATCAGACACCTCCGGTTAGTATCTCTGATCAGACGGTTAGTATCTCTGATCAGACGGTTAGTATCTCTGATCAGACACCTCCGGTTAGTATCTCTGATCAGACGGTTAGTATCTCTGATCAGACACCTCCGGTTAGTATCTCTGATCAGACGGTTAGTATCTCTGATCAGACACCTCCGGTTAGTATCTCTGATCAGACGGTTAGTATCTTTGATCAGACACCTCCGGTTAGTATCTCTGATCAGACACCTCCGGTTAGTATCTCTGATCAGACACCTCCGGTTAGTATCTCTGATCAGACACCTCCGGTTAGTATCTCTGATCAGACGGTTAGTATCTCTGATCAGACACCTCCGGTTAGTATCTCTGATCAGACACCTCCGGTTAGTATCTCTGATCAGACACCTCCGGTTAGTATCTCTGATCAGACACCTCCGGTTAGTATCTCTGATCAGACGGTTAGTATCTCTGATCAGACACCTCCGGTTAGTATCTCTGATCAGACACCTCCGGTTAGTATCTCTGATCAGACACCTCCGGTTAGTATCTCTGATCAGACACCTCCGGTTAGTATCTCTGATCAGACACCTCCGGTTAGTATCTCTGATCAGACACCTCCGGTTAGTATCTCTGATCAGACGGTTAGTATCTCTGATCAGACACCTCCGGTTAGTATCTCTGATCAGACGGTTAGTATCTCTGATCAGACGGTTAGTATCTCTGATCAGACACCTCCGGTTAGTATCTCTGATCAGACGGTTAGTATCTCTGATCAGACACCTCCGGTTAGTATCTCTGATCAGACGGTTAGTATCTCTGATCAGACACCTCCGGTTAGTATCTCTGATCAGACGGTTAGTATCTTTGATCAGACACCTCCGGTTAGTATCTCTGATCAGACACCTCCGGTTAGTATCTCTGATCAGACACCTCCGGTTAGTATCTCTGATCAGACACCTCCGGTTAGTATCTCTGATCAGACGGTTAGTATCTCTGATCAGACACCTCCGGTTAGTATCTCTGATCAGACACCTCCGGTTAGTATCTCTGATCAGACACCTCCGGTTAGTATCTCTGATCAGACGGTTAGTATCTCTGATCAGACACCTCCGGTTAGTATCTCTGATCAGACACCTCCGGTTAGTATCTCTGATCAGACACCTCCGGTTAGTATCTCTGATCAGACACCTCCGGTTAGTATCTCTGATCAGACGGTTAGTATCTCTGATCAGACACCTCCGGTTAGTATCTCTGATCAGACGGTTGGTATCTCTGATCAGACGGTTAGTATCTCTGATCAGACACCTCCGGTTAGTATCTCTGATCAGACGGTTAGTATCTCTGATCAGACACCTCCGGTTAGTATCTCTGATCAGACGGTTAGTATCTCTGATCAGACACCTCCGGTTAGTATCTCTGATCAGACGGTTAGTATCTTTGATCAGACACCTCCGGTTAGTATCTCTGATCAGACACCTCCGGTTAGTATCTCTGATCAGACACCTCCGGTTAGTATCTCTGATCAGACACCTCCGGTTAGTATCTCTGATCAGACACCTCCGGTTAGTATCTCTGATCAGACGGTTAGTATCTCTGATCAGACACCTCCGGTTAGTATCTCTGATCAGACGGTTAGTATCTCTGATCAGACGGTTAGTATCTCTGATCAGACACCTCCGGTTAGTATCTCTGATCAGACGGTTAGTATCTCTGATCAGACACCTCCGGTTAGTATCTCTGATCAGACGGTTAGTATCTCTGATCAGACACCTCCGGTTAGTATCTCTGATCAGACGGTTAGTATCTTTGATCAGACACCTCCGGTTAGTATCTCTGATCAGACACCTCCGGTTAGTATCTCTGATCAGACACCTCCGGTTAGTATCTCTGATCAGACACCTCCGGTTAGTATCTCTGATCAGACGGTTAGTATCTCTGATCAGACACCTCCGGTTAGTATCTCTGATCAGACCCGGTTAGTATCTCTGATCAGACACCTCCGGTTAGTATCTCTGATCAGACACCTCCGGTTAGTATCTCTGATCAGACACCTCCGGTTAGTATCTCTGATCAGACACCTCCGGTTAGTATCTCTGATCAGACGGTTAGTATCTCTGATCAGACACCTCCGGTTAGTATCTCTGATCAGACCGGTTAGTATCTCTGATCAGACGGTTAGTATCTCTGATCAGACACCTCCGGTTAGTATCTCTGATCAGACGGTTAGTATCTCTGATCAGACACCTCCGGTTAGTATCTCTGATCAGACGGTTAGTATCTCTGATCAGACACCTCCGGTTAGTATCTCTGATCAGACGGTTAGTATCTTTGATCAGACACCTCCGGTTAGTATCTCTGATCAGACACCTCCGGTTAGTATCTCTGATCAGACACCTCCGGTTAGTATCTCTGATCAGACACCTCCGGTTAGTATCTCTGATCAGACGGTTAGTATCTCTGATCAGACACCTCCGGTTAGTATCTCTGATCAGACACCTCCGGTTAGTATCTCTGATCAGACGGTTAGTATCTCTGATCAGACACCTCCGGTTAGTATCTCTGATCAGACACCTCCGGTTATTATCTCTGATCAGACACCTCCGGTTAGTATCTCTGATCAGACACCTCCGGTTAGTATCTCTGATCAGACACCTCCGGTTAGTATCTCTGATCAGACACCTCCGGTTAGTATCTCTGATCAGACGGTTAGTATCTCTGATCAGACACCTCCGGTTAGTATCTCTGATCAGACGGTTAGTATCTCTGATCAGACGGTTAGTATCTCTGATCAGACACCTCCGGTTAGTATCTCTGATCAGACGGTTAGTATCTCTGATCAGACACCTCCGGTTAGTATCTCTGATCAGACGGTTAGTATCTCTGATCAGACACCTCCGGTTAGTATCTCTGATCAGACGGTTAGTATCTTTGATCAGAGACCTCCGGTTAGTATCTCTGATCAGACACCTCCGGTTAGTATCTCTGATCAGACACCTCCGGTTAGTATCTCTGATCAGACACCTCCGGTTAGTATCTCTGATCAGACGGTTAGTATCTCTGATCAGACACCTCCGGTTAGTATCTCTGATCAGACACCTCCGGTTAGTATCTCTGATCAGACACCTCCGGTTAGTATCTCTGATCAGACGGTTAGTATCTCTGATCAGACACCTCCGGTTAGTATCTCTGATCAGACACCTCCGGTTAGTATCTCTGATCAGACACCTCCGGTTAGTATCTCTGATCAGACACCTCCGGTTAGTATCTCTGATCAGACACCTCCGGTTAGTATCTCTGATCAGACGGTTAGTATCTCTGATCAGACACCTCCGGTTAGTATCTCTGATCAGACGGTTAGTATCTCTGATCAGACGGTTAGTATCTCTGATCAGACACCTCCGGTTAGTATCTCTGATCAGACGGTTAGTATCTCTGATCAGACACCTCCGGTTAGTATCTCTGATCAGACGGTTAGTATCTCTGATCAGACACCTCCGGTTAGTATCTCTGATCAGACGGTTAGTATCTTTGATCAGACACCTCCGGTTAGTATCTCTGATCAGACACCTCCGGTTAGTATCTCTGATCAGACACCTCCGGTTAGTATCTCTGATCAGACACCTCCGGTTAGTATCTCTGATCAGACGGTTAGTATCTCTGATCAGACACCTCCGGTTAGTATCTCTGATCAGACACCTCCGGTTAGTATCTCTGATCAGACACCTCCGGTTAGTATCTCTGATCAGACACCTCCGGTTAGTATCTCTGATCAGACGGTTAGTATCTCTGATCAGACACCTCCGGTTAGTATCTCTGATCAGACACCTCCGGTTAGTATCTCTGATCAGACGGTTAGTATCTCTGATCAGACACCTCCGGTTAGTATCTCTGATCAGACACCTCCGGTTAGTATCTCTGATCACACACCTCCGGTTAGTATCTCTGATCAGACGGTTAGTATCTCTGATCAGACACCTCCGGTTAGTATCTCTGATCAGACACCTCCGGTTAGTATCTCTGATCAGACGGTTAGTATCTCTGATCAGACACCTCCGGTTAGTATCTCTGATCAGACACCTCCGGTTAGTATCTCTGATCAGACGGTTAGTATCTCTGATCAGACACCTCCGGTTAGTATCTCTGATCAGACGGTTAGTATCTCTGATCAGACACCTCCGGTTAGTATCTCTGATCAGACACCTCCGGTTAGTATCTCTGATCAGACGGTTAGTATCTCTGATCAGACACCTCCGGTTAGTATCTCTGATCAGACACCTCCGGTTAGTATCTCTGATCAGACACCTCCGGTTAGTATCTCTGAGCAGACACCTCCGGTTAGTATCTCTGATCAGACACCTCCGGTTAGTATCTCTGATCAGACGGTTAGTATCTCTGATCAGACACCTCCGGTTAGTATCTCTGATCAGACACCTCCGGTTAGTATCTCTGATCAGACGGTTAGTATCTCTGATCAGACACCTCCGGTTAGTATCTCTGATCAGACACCTCCGGTTAGTATCTCTGATCAGACACCTCCGGTTAGTATCTCTGATCAGACGGTTAGTATCTCTGATCAGACACCTCCGGTTAGTATCTCTGATCAGACGGTTAGTATCTCTGATCAGACACCTCCGGTTAGTATCTCTGATCAGACACCTCCGGTTAGTATCTCTGATCAGACACCTCCGGTTAGTATCTCTGATCAGACACCTCCGGTTAGTATCTCTGATCAGACAGTTAGTATCTCTGATCAGACACCTCCGGTTAGTATCTCTGATCAGACACCTCCGGTTAGTATCTCTAATCAGACACCTCCGGTTAGTATCTCTGATCGGACACCTCCGGTTAGTATCTCTGATCAGACACCTCCGGTTAGTATCTCTGATCAGACACCTCCGGTTAGTATCTCTGATCAGACACCTCCGGTTAGTATCTCTGATCAGACACCTCCGGTTAGTATCTCTGATCAGACACCTCCGGTTAGTATCTCTGATCAGACGGTTAGTATCTCTGATCAGACACCTCCGGTTAGTATCTCTGATCAGACACCTCCGGTTAGTATCTCTGATCAGACGGTTAGTATCTCTGATCAGACGGTTAGTATCTCTGATCAGACACCTCCGGTTAGTATCTCTGATCAGACGGTTAGTATCTCTGATCAGACACCTCCGGTTTGTATCTCTGATCAGACGGTTAGTATCTCTGATCAGACGGTTAGTATCTCTGAATAGAGAGACATTTCAGATGTCATGTCATGTATACAGTGTGTGTGTGTGTGTGTGTGTGTGTGTGTGTGTGATTGGGCCTTTCCCCTGGGCCTGAGTCAGGGTGCAGGAGGAGTCAGGGTGCAGGAGGAGTCAGGGTGCAGGAGGAGTCAGGGTGCAGGAGGAGTCAGAGTGCAGGAGAAGTCAGGGTGCAGGAGGAGTCAGGGTGCAGTAGGAGTCAGGGTGCAGGAGGGTGCAGGAGGAGTCAGGGTGCAGGAGGAGTCAGGGTGCAGGAGAAGTCAGGGTGCAGGAGGAGTCAGGGTGCAGGAGGAGTCAGGGTGCAGGAGGAGTCAGGGTGCAGGAGGAGTCAGGTGCAGGAGGAGTCAGGGTGCAGGAGGAGTCAGGGTGCAGGAGGAGTCAGGGTGCAGGAGGAGTCAGGGTGCAGGAGGAGTCGGGTGCAGGAGGAGTCGGGTGCAGGAGGAGTCAGGGTGCAGGAGGAGTCAGGGTGCAGGAGGAGTCAGGGTGCAGGAGGAGTCAGGGTGCAGGAGAAGTCAGGGTGCAGGAGGAGTCAGGGTGCAGGAGGAGTCAGGGTGCAGGAGGAGTCAGGGTGCAGGAGGAGTCAGGGTGCAGGAGGAGTCAGGGTGCAGGAGAAGTCAGGGTGCAGGAGGAGTCAGGGTGCAGGAGGAGTCAGGGTGCAGGAGGAGTCAGGGTGCAGGAGGAGTCAGGGTGCAGGAGGAGTCAGGTGCAGGAGGAGTCAGGGTGCAGGAGGAGTCAGGGTGCAGGAGGAGTCAGGGGTGCAGGAGGAGTCAGGGTGCAGGAGGAGTCGGGTGCAGGAGGAGTCGGGTGCAGGAGGAGTCGGGTGCAGGAGGAGTCAGGGTGCAGGAGGAGTCAGGGTGCAGGAGGAGTCAGGTGCAGGAGGAGTCAGGGTGCAGGAGGAGTCAGGGTGCAGGAGGAGTCAGGGTGCAGGAGGAGTCAGGGTGCAGGAGGAGTCGGGTGCAGGAGGAGTCAGGTGCAGGAGGAGTCAGGGTGCAGGAGGAGTCAGGGTGCAGGAGGAGTCAGGTGCAGGAGGAGTCAGGGTGCAGGAGGAGTCAGGGTGCAGGAGGAGTCAGATGCAGGAGAAGTCAGGGTGCAGGAGAGCAGAGAGTTGTGAACAGGCGAACACTTTATTTAGGCAGAGGCAATAAAACAGACAGACGCCACTGCGTCAAAACCTCCAGCCAAAGGTAAAAAGTGCAAGGCGCGAAACAGTCACAAAAAATTTGCAAATGTTACAATAAACAACCTTTGTGAAGTACCACGGAAATAACGGACAAAAACCCAGCCTGGCGCGTACACACGAAACACGTAACAATTACAATTTCACACAAAGACATGGAGGGGAACAGAGGAATAAATACATGCTGTGTGATTAGGGAATGAAAACCAGGTGTGCAGGGAACAAGACAAAACAAATGGATACATGAAAAATGGAGCGGCGATGGCTAGAAAGCCGGTGACGCCGAACGCCGCCCGAACAAGGAGAGGAGCCGGCGGAAGTTGTGATGCGCGACTCCAGCGGCGACGGTGGAACTCCCGCAGCAGTTCAGGGTCCAACACATCCGCCACCGGAACCCAGCACCTCTCCTCCGGACCGTACCCCCCCACCCCTGCCACGGGTCCACCTCCCACTCCGACGTCTCGAATCCAAGATGGAACGAACAGAGTACGCCGGGGCCCCCTCGATGTCCAGAGGGGGCGGAGGAACCTCCCGCACCTCAGATTCCTGGAGCGGGCCAGCCACCACCGGCCTGAGGAGAGACACATGGAACGAGGGGTTAATACGGTAATCGGGGGGAAGCGGTAACCTGTAACGCACCTCGTTCAGTCTCCTCGGGACTTTGAATAGCCCCACAAACCGTGGGCCCAGCTTCCGGCAGGGCAGGCGGAGGGGCAGGTTTCGGGTCGAGAGCCAGACCCGGTCCCCCGGTGCGAACACCGGGGCCTCACTGCGGTGATGGTCTGCGCCCACTTTCTGGTGCAGCACGGCGCGCTGAAGGTGGACTTGGGCAGCGTCCCATGTTTCCTCCGCGCGCTGGAACCAGTCGTCCACCGCAGGAGCCTCGGTCTGACTCTGATGCCAAGGAGCCAGAACTGACTGATACCCCAGTACGCACTGGAAGGGGGTAAGGTTAGTGGAGGAGTGGCGGAGCGATTTCTGGGCCATCTCTGCCCAGGGCACGAACGCAGCCCACTCCCCCGGCCAGTCCTGGAAATAGGACCTCAGAAACCTACCCACATCCTGGTTTACTCTCTCCACCTGCCCGTTACTCTCTGGGTGAAAACCTGATGTAAGGCTGACTGAGACCCCCAGTTGTTCCATGAACGCCTTCCAGACCCTCGACGTGAACTGGGGACCCCAATCAGACACTATGTCCTCAGGCACCCCGTAGTGCCGGAAGACGTGTGTAAACAGGGCCTCCGCAGTCTGTAGGGCCGTAGGGAGACCGGGTAAAGGGAGGAGATGACAGCACTTAGAAAAACCATCCACAACGACCAGGATTGCGGTGTTACCCTGTGAGGGAGGAAGATCGTTAAGGAAATCTACCGATAGGTGCGACCACGGCCGTTGTGGAACGGGTAAGGGTTGTAACTTACTTCTGGGCAGGTGCCTAGGAGACTTGCACTGGGTGCACACCGAGCAAGAGGAAACATAAACCCTCACGTCCTTAGCCAAAGTGGGCCACCAGTACTTCCCAGTTAGATAGCGCACCGTCCGACCGATCCCCGGATGACCAGAGGAGGGTGACGTATGGGCCCAATAGATCAACTGGTCACGGACAGCAGACGGAACGTACAGACGCCCGACGGGACACTGGAGGGGAGCGGGCTCTGGATGCAACGCCTGCTCAATGTCCGCGTCCAGCTCCCACACGACCGGCGATACCAGGCAGGAGGCCGGGAGTATGGGAGTCTGATCCATGGGCCGCTCCTCTGTGTCATACAGCCGGGACAGTGCATCTGCCTTCATATTCTGGGAACCTGGTCTGTAGGACATGGTAAACACAAAACGGGTAAAGAACATGGCCCACCTTGCCTGATGAGGATTCAGTCTCCTCGCTGCCCGGATGTACTCCAGATTGCGGTGGTCAGTCCAGATGAGAAAAGGTTGTTTAGCCCCCTCAAGCCAATGTCTCCATGCCTTCAAAGCCTTGACGACAGCCAACAGCTCCCGGTCCCCCACGTCATAGTTTCGCTCCGTCGGGCTGAGCTTCTTCGAGAAGAAAGCACAGGGGTGGAGCTTCGTTGGCGTGCCTGAGCGCTGAGAGAGCATAGCTCCTATCCCAGCCTCAGACGGGTCCACCTCCACTATGAACGCCAAAGAGGGATCCGGATGGGCCAGCACGGGAGCCGAGGTAAACAGAGTTCTCAGGTGCCCAAAAGCCCTGTCCGCCTCAGCCGACCACTGCAGACGTACAGGACCCCCCTTCAGCAGTGAGGTAATGGGAGCAGCCACCTGGCCAAAACCCCGGATATGTCACGTCCTGGCCAGTATAAGGGTTAATTGTCATTTTAGTTTGGTCAGGACGTGGCAGAGGGTATTTGTTTTATGTGGTTCAGGGTGGTGTGTTAGTTAGGAGGGCGTTTGATTTATTATTTCCGGGTTTTGAGTTATGGTCTATGTTGATGTATTTCTATGTGTAGTCTGGTTGATCTGTTTCTATGTTGAGTTAATTGGGGTGGACTTCCAATTGAAGGCAGCTGTGTGGTGTTGCCTTTGATTGGAAGTCCTATATTAGTTGGGTGTGTTTGTCTGTGTATTTGTGGGAGATTGTTTCGTGTTTAGCGTGTGTGAGCCTAACAGGACTGTCTGTAAATCGCGAGTTCGTTTTGTTATTTTTGTATGTTCGTTTTTGAGTTTATTAAATGTTCAAAAATGAACTATCACAACCCTGCTGCATTTTGGTAATCTTTTTCCGACGATGATTTCGCTATATCGTCCTCCGACGAAGAAATCCCTGACAGGATAAACCTCCGGTAGTAGTTGGCAAACCCTAAAAACCTCTGCACCTCCTTTACCGTGGTGGGAGTCGGCCAATTACGCACGGCTGAAATGCGATCACTCTCCATCTCCACCCCTGAGGTGGAAATGCGGTACCCTAGGAAGGAGACGGACTGTTGGAAGAACAGGCATTTCTCAGCCTTGACGTACAGGTCATGACCCAGCACCCTGCGTACCAGAGACACATGCTCGTCGCGTGTAGCGGAGTATATCAGAATGTCGTCGATATACACCACTACACCCTGCCCGTGCAGGTCCCTGAAGATCTCGTCCACAAAGGATTGGAAGACTGATGGAGCGTTCATCAACCCGTACGGCATGACGAGGTACTCATAATGCCTTAAAGGTTGTACTAAACACCGTCTTCCACTCGTCTCCCTCCTGAATACGCACCAGGTTGTACGCGCTCCTGAGATCCAGTTTACTGAAGACGCGCGCCCCGTGCATTGACTCAATCGCCGTGGCGATGAGAGGTAGCGGGTAACTGTACCTCATCGGGATTTGATTGAGACCTCGATAGTCAATGCACGGGGCGTAAACCTCCGTCCTTCTTCTTAACCAAAAAGAAACTCGAGGTGACGGGTGAAGTGGAGGACCGAATGTCCCCCTGACGCAGGAATCAGAGACATCTGCTTGCGACAGGGGATACACGTGACTCCTGGGAAGTGCAGCGTCTACCAGGAAATTTATCGCACAATCCCCCCGTCGATGAGGTGGTAATTGAGTCGCCTTCTTCTTGGAGAAGGCGAGAGCCAAATCGGCAGATTCAGGGGGGATGCGCACGGTGGAGACCTGGTCTGGACTTTCCACCGTGGTAGCACCAACGGAAACCCCTACACACCTCCCCGAGCACTCTCGCGACCACCCCGTGAGAGCCCTCTGTTGCCAGGAAATGGTGGGGTTATGACGAGCCAACCAGGAAAGGCCTAGCACCACGGGAAATGCAGGAGAGTCAATGAGGAAGAGACTGATCTTCTCCTCATGACCCCCTTGCGTCACCATGGCCAGGGAGATGGTGGCTTCCCTGATTAGCCCGGACCCTAATGGTCGACTATCCAGAGCGTGTACCGGGAAAGGTCTAACCACAGGAATAATAACGGGGATCCCTAAACTAAGGGCGAACGCTCTGTCGATAAAATTCCCAGCCGCGCCTGAAACGACGAGCGCCTTATGCTGGGAAAACTCAGGAAAACAAACAGGTACAAACAGGTGGACAACAGAGGACTCTGGATGAGAGTGGTGCAGACTCACCTGGGGTGACGCCAGAGTGCTCTGCCTGCTGCCTCGACTCCCAGAGGGACCAACCCAGAACCGACCGGCAGTGTGCCCTCTGCGGCCACAGATGGTGCACGCGATGGCCCCTCCTCCAGCCTCCCTAAGCGCAGCCCCTCCCTCCCACAGAAATGGCACAACCAAAATCCAACAGTGTGTCTGCGTGGAGAAAGTCTCCTCAATGAATGGGGGAAAGGTGTATTTATCCCGGGACACACCCGATCCCAGGTCTGTCCCATGTCGCTGACGACCCTCCCGGCTCCGACCCACAGACATCCTATTAAGGAAAACAAGAGCAAAGAGGAAGAATTTGGCAGACAGAGTGGGAGGGTCGTCGCAGAGTGGGAGGGTCGTCGCAGAGTGGGAGGGTCGTCAGACAGAGTGGGAGGGTCGTCAGACAGAGTGGGAGGGTCGTATCAGAGTGGGAGGATCGTATCAGAGTGGGAGGGTCGTATCAGAGTGGGAGGGTCGTCGCAGAGTGGGAGGATCGTATCAGAGTGGGAGGGTCGTATCAGAGTGGGAGGGTCGTATCAGAATGGGAGGGTCGTCAGACAAAGTGGGAGGGTCGTATCAGAGTGGGAGGGTCGTCGCAGAGTGGGAGGGTCGTCGCAGAGTGGGAGGGTCGTCGCAGAGTGGGAGGGTCGTATCAGACTGGGAGGGTCGTATCAGAGTGGGAGGATCGTATCAGAGTGGGAGGGTCGTATCAGAGTGGGAGGGTCGTCGCAGAGTGGGAGGATCGTATCAGAGTGGGAGGGTCGTATCAGAGTGGGAGGGTCGTATCAGAATGGGAGGGTCGTCAGACAAAGTGGGAGGGTCGTATCAGAGTGGGAGGGTCGTCAGACAGAGTGGGAGGGTCGTCGCAGAGTGGGAGGGTCGTCGCAGAGTGGGAGGGTCGTCGCAGAGTGGGAGGGTCGTATCAGAGTGGGAGGGTCGTATCAGAGTGGGAGGGTCGTATCAGAGTGGGAGGGTCGTATCAGAGTAGGAGGGTCGTATCAGAGTGGGAGGGTCGTATCAGAGTGGGAGGGTCGTCGCAGAGTGGGAGGGTCGTATCAGAGTGGGAGGGTCGTCGCAGAGTGGGAGGGTCGTATCAGAGTGGGAGGGTCGTATCAGAGTGGGAGGGTCATCGCAGAGTGGGAGGGTCGTATCAGAGTGGGAGGGTCGTATCAGAGTGGGAGGGTCGTATCAGAGTGGGAGGGTCGTCAGACAGAGTGGGAGGGTCGACGCAGAGTGGGAGGGTCGTATAAGAGTGGGAGGGTCGACGCAGAGTGGGAGGGTCATCACAGTATAATAACTGTGTGTAATAACTGTGGGTATAATAACTGTGTGTGTGTGTGTATAATAACTGTGTGTGTATAGTAACTGTGTATAATAATTGTAATAACTGTGTATAATAACTGTGTGTATATAGTAACTGTGTATAATAACTGTAATAACTGTGTATAATAACTGTGTATATTAACTGTATAATAATTGTGTATAATAACTGTGTAATAGCTGTGTGTACAATAACTATAATAACTGTTTATAATACCTGTGTGTATAATAACTGTTTATAATACCTGTGTGTATAATAACTGTATAATAACTGCGTGTATATTAACTGTGTACTATAACTGAGTGTATAATAACTGGGTAATAACTGTGTGCAATAACTGCATGTATAATAACTGTATAATAACTGTTTATAATACCTGTGTGTGTATAATAACTGTATAATAATGGTTTGTAATATCTGTGTAATAACTGTGTATAATACTTTTATAATAACTGTGTGTGTGTATAATAACTGTGTGTAATAACTTTGTGTATAATAACCGTGTGTAATAACTGTAATAACAGTTTATAATACCTGTGCGTGTATAATAACTGTATAATAACTTATTGATAGCTGTGTATAATAACGGTTTATAATAACTGTCTATAATAACTTTATAATAACTGTGTGTATAATAACTTTGCTTGTGTATAATAACTGTGTGTATAATAACTGTGTTTGTGTATAATACCTGTGTGTATAATAACTGTGTTTGTGTATAATACCTGTGTGTACAATAACTGTGTGTAATAACTGTGTGTAATAACTGTGTGTGTAATAACTGTGTGTGTGTATAATACCTGTGTGTGTAATAACTGTGTGTAATAACTGTGTGTGTAATAACTGTGTGTATAATAACTGTGTATAATAACTGTGTATAATAACTGTGTGTGTAATAACTGTGTATAATAACTGTGTATAATAACTGTGTGTATAATAACTGTGTATAATAACTGTGTGTAATAACTGTGTGTATAATAACTGTGTGTATAATAACTGTGTGTATAATAACTGTGTGTAATAACTGTGTGTATAATAACTGTGTATAATAACTGTGTGTGTAATAACTGTGTGTATAATAACTGTGTGTATAATAACTGTGTATAATAACTGTGTATAATAACTGTGTGTATAATAACTGTGTGTATAATAACTGTGTGTGTAATAACTGTGTGTGTAATAACTGTGTGTGTAATAACTGTGTGTATAATAACTTTGTATAATAACTGTGTATAATAACTGTGTGTGTAATAACTGTGTGTAATAACTGTGTGTGTAATAACTGTGTATAATAACTGTGTGTATAATAACTGTGTATAATAACTGTGTGTATAATAACTGTGTGTAATAACTGTGGGTATAATAACTGTGTGTAATAACTGTGTGTAATAACTGTGTGTGTAATAACTGTGTGTAATAACTGTGTGTATAATAACTGTGTATAATAACTGTGTGTATAATAACTGTGTATAATAACTGTGTGTATAATAACTGTGTGTAATAACTGTGTGTGTAATAACTGTGTATAATAACTGTGTGTGTAATAACTGTGTGTGTAATAACTGTGTGTATAATAACTGTGTATAATAACTGTGTATAATAACTGTGTGTGTAATAACTGTGTGTGTAATAACTGTGTGTAATAACTGTGTGTAATAACTGTGTGTGTAATAACTGTGTGTAATAACTGTGTGTATAATAACTGTGTATAATAACTGTGTATAATAACTGTGTGTATAATAACTGTGTGTAATAACTGTGTGTGTAATAACTGTGTGTATAATAACTGTGTATAATAACTGTGTATAATAACTGTGTGTGTAATAACTGTGTATAATAACTGTGTGTGTAATAACTGTGTGTATAATAACTGTGTATAATAACTGTGTGTAATAACTGTGTATAATAACTGTGTGTAATAACTGTGTGTATAATAACTGTGTGTATAATAACTGTGTATAATAACTGTGTGTATAATAACTGTGTGTAATAACTGTGTGTATAATAACTGTGTGTATAATAACTGTGTGTAATAACTGTGTGTATAATAACTGTGTGTAATAACTGTGTGTGTAATAACTGTGTATAATAACTGTGTGTATAATAACTGTGTATAATAACTGTGTGTATAATAACTGTGTGTAATAACTGTGTGTAATAACTGTGTGTGTAATAACTGTGTGTGTAATAACTGTGTGTAATAACTGTGTGTAATAACTGTGTATAATAACTGTGTGTATAATAACTGTGTGTAATAACTGTGTGTGTAATAACTGTGTATAATAACTGTGTGTGTAATAACTGTGTGTGTAATAACTGTGTGTGTAATAACTGTGTGTATAATAACTGTGTGTGTAATAACTGTGTGTAATAACTGTGTGTAATAACTGTGTATAATAACTGTGTGTATAATAACTGTGTATAATAACTGTGTGAGTAATAACTGTGTGTAATAACTGTGTCTATAATAACTGTGTGTGTAATAACTGTGTGTATAATAACTGTGTGTATAATAACTGTGTGTAATAACTGTGTGTAATAACTGTATGTAATAACTTTGTGTGTAATAACTGTGTGTATAATAACTGTGTGTGTAATAACTGTGTGTGTAATAACTGTGTGTGTAATAACTGTGTATAATAACTGTGTATAATAACTGTGTGTAATAACTGTGTGTATAATAACTGTGTGTGTAATAACTGTGTGTATAATAACTGTGTGTAATAACTGTGTGTATAATAACTGTGTGTATAATAACTGTGTATAATAACTGTGTGTGTAATAACTGTGTGTAATAACTGTGTGTATAATAACTGTGTGTGTAATAACTGTGTGTAATAACTCTGTGTGTAATAACTGTGTGTATAATAACTGTGTGTATAATAACTGTGTGTATAATAACTGTGTGTATAATAACTGTGTGTGTAATAACTGTGTGTATAATAACTGTGTATAATAACTGTGTATAATAACTGTGTGTGTAATAACTGTGTGTATAATAACTGTGTATAATAACTGTGTGTAATAACTGTGTATAATAACTGTGTGTAATAACTGTGTGTATAATAACTGTGTGTATAATAACTGTGTATAATAACTGTGTGTATAATAACTGTGTGTAATAACTGTGTGTAATAACTGTGTGTATAATAACTGTGTGTATAATAACTGTGTGTAATAACTGTGTGAATAATAACTGTGTGTAATAACTGTGTGTGTAATAACTGTGTATAATAACTGTGTGTATAATAACTGTGTATAATAACTGTGTGTATAACTGTGTGTGTAATAACTGTGTGTGTAATAACTGTGTGTAATAACTGTGTGTAATAACTGTGTATAATAACTGTGTGTATAATAACTGTGTGTAATAACTGTGTGTGTAATAACTGTGTATAATAACTGTGTGTGTAATAACTGTGTGTGTAATAACTGTGTGTGTAATAACTGTGTGTGTAATAACTGTGTGTAAAAACTGTGTGTGTAATAACTGTGTGTGTAATAACTGTGTGTAATAACTGTGTGTAATAACTGTGTATAATAACTGTGTGTATAATAACTGTGTCTGTAATAACTGTGTGTGTAATAACTGTGTGTAATAACTGTGTGTAATAACTGTGTCTATAATAACTGTGTGTGTAATAACTGTGTGTATAATAACTGTGTGTATAATAACTGTGTGTAATAACTGTGTGTAATAACTGTATGTAATAACTTTGTGTGTAATAACTGTGTGTATAATAACTGTGTGTGTAATAACTGTGTGTGTAATAACTGTGTGTGTAATAACTGTGTATAATAACTGTGTGTATAATAACTGTGTATAATAACTGTGTGTAATAACTGTGTGTATAATAACTGTGTGTTTAATAACTGTGTGTATAATAACTGTGTGTAATAACTGTGTGTATAATAACTGTGTGTATAATAACTGTGTATAATAACTGTGTGTGTAATAACTGTGTGTAATAACTGTGTGTATAATAACTGTGTGTAATAACGCTGTGTATAATAACTGTGTGTATAATAACTGTGTGTATAATAACTGTGTGTGTAATAACGCTGTGTATAATAACTGTGTGTATAATAACTGTGTGTAATAACTCTGTGTGTAATAACTGTGTGTCTAATAACTGTGTGTAATAACTGTGTGTAATAACTGTGTATAATAACTGTGTGTGTAATAACTGTGTGTGTAATAACTGTGTGTAATAACTGTGTGTATAATAACTGTGTGTGTAATAACTGTGTGTGTAATAACTCTGTGTGTAATAACTGTGTGTCTAATAACTGTGTATAATAACTGTGTGTAATAACTGTGTAATAACTGTGTGTGTAATAGCTGTGTGTGTATAATAACTGTGTGTAATAACTGTGTGTATAATAACTGTGTGTATAATAACTGTGTGTAATAACTCTGTGTGTAATAACTGTGTGTCTAATAACTGTGTGTAATAACTGTGTGTAATAACTGTGTATAATAACTGTGTGTGTAATAACTGTGTGTGTAATAACTGTGTGTATAATAACTGTGTGTGTAATAACTGTGTGTGTAATAACTCTGTGTGTAATAACTGTGTGTCTAATAACTGTGTATAATAACTGTGTGTAATAACTGTGTGTGTAATAGCTGTGTGTGTATAATAACTGTGTGTAATAACTGTGTGTAATAACTGTCTCTCCAGTATAGTGGAGCAGCGTGTGTGTAATAACTGTGTGTAATAACTGTGTATAATAACTGTGTGTGTAATAACTGTGTATAATAACTGTGTGTAATAACTGTGTATAATAACTGTGTATAATAACTGTGTGTGTAATAACTGTGTGTGTAATAACTGTGTGTGTAATAACTGTGTGTAATAACTGTGTGTGTAATAACTGTGTGTAATAACTGTGTATAATAACTGTGTGTAATAACTGTGTGTAATAACTGTGTATAATAACTGTGTGTAATAACTGTGTGTGTAATAACTGTGTATAATAACTGTGTGTAATAACTGTGTGTAATAACTGTGTGTAATAACTGTGTTTAATAACTGTGTGTGTAATAACTGTGTATAATAACTGTGTGTAATAACTGTGTGTAATAACTGTGTATAATAACTGTGTGTAATAACTGTGTGTGTAATAACTGTGTATAATAACTGTGTGTAATAACTGTGGGTAATAACTGTGTGTAATAACTGTGTATAATAACTGTGTGTGTAATAACTGTGTATAATAACTGTGTGTAATAACTGTGTGTAATAACTGTGTGTAATAACTGTGTATAATAACTGTGTGTAATAACTGTGTGTGTAATAACTGTGTATAATAACTGTGTGTAATAACTGTGTATAATAACTGTGTGTATAATAACTGTGTATAATAACTGTGTATAATAACTGTGTGTAATAACTGTGTGTAATAACTGTGTATAATAACTGTGTGTGTAATAACTGTGTGTAATAACTGTGTGTAATAACTGTGTATAATAACTGTGTGTAATAACTGTGTATAATAACTGTGTGTGTAATAACTGTGTATAATAACTGTGTGTAATAACTGTGTGTAATAAATGTGTGTAATAACTGTGTATAATAACTGTGTGTAATAACTGTGTGTGTAATAACTGTGTATAATAACTGTGTGTAATAACTGTGTATAATAACTGTGTGTATAATAACTGTGTGTATAATAACTGTGTGTATAATAACTGTGTGTATAATAACTGTGTGTGTAATAACTGTGTGTAATAACTGTGTGTGTAATAACTGTGTGTAATAACTGTGTGTATAATAACTGTGTGTATAATAACTGTGTGTATAATAACTGTGTGTGTAATAACTGTGTGTAATAACTGTGTGTGTAATAACTGTGTGTGTAATAACTGTGTGTGTAATACCTGTGTGTGTAATAACTGTGTGTAATAACTGTGTGTATAATAACTGTGTGTATAATAACTGTGTGTGTAATAACTGTGTGTAATAACTGTGTGTGTAATAACTGTGTGTATAATAACTGTGTGTATAATAACTGTGTGTGTAATAACTGTGTGTAATAACTGTGTGTGTAATAACTGTGTGTAATAACTGTCTCTCTACAGTCTAGTGGAGCAGCGTTTCCACATGTGTGACAGAATGGCCATCTACTTCTTCATCGCTGCTTCCTACACCCCCTGGTAGGTGTGTGTACCCCCTGGTAGGTGTGTATACCCCTGGTAGGTGTGTGTACCCCCCTGGTAGGTGTTAGTACCCCCTGGTAGGTGTGTGTACCCCCTGGTAGGTGTTAGTACCCCCTGGTAGGTGTGTGTACCCCCTGGTAGGTGTGTGTACCCCCTGGTAGGTGTGTGTACCCCCTGGTAGGTGTGTGTACCCCCTGGTAGGTGTGTGTGTGTGTGTGTGTGTGTGTGTGTGTGTGTGTGTGTGTGTGTGTGTGTGTGTGTGTGTGTGTGTGTGTGTGTGTGTGTGTGTGTGTGTGTGTCAACATTAACGGGCGTATCAACAGGAGAGGGAGGATGGAAATCAAACCGCTAACTGGGCAGATTTGTTGCCACTCAAGACCGTTTTGTGCCTGTGAGAGCATTTTAGCTAAGCCTTTTCCTAAACTTAACCTCATTCTCCTAACCTGCTACGTTAATTCTCCTAACCTGCTACGTTAATTCTCCTAACCTCCTAACCTGCTACGTTAATTCTCCTAACCTGCTACGTTAATTCTCCTAACCTGCTACGTTAATTCTCCTAACCTGCTGGGTTAATTCTCCTAACCTGCTACGTTAATTCTCCTAACCTGCTATGTTAATTCTCCTAACCTGCTGCGTTAATTCTCCTAACCTCCTAACCTCCTACGCTAATTCTCCTAACCTGCTACGTTAATTCTCCTAACCTGCTGCGTTAATTCTCCTAACCTCCAAACCTCCTACGTTAATTCTCCTAACCTGCTATGTTAATTCTCCTAACCTCCTAACCTGCTACGTTAATTCTCCTAACCTGCTACGTTAATTCTCCTAACCTGCTACGTTAATTCTCCTAACCTGCTACGTTAATTCTCCTAACCTGCTGTGTTAATTCTCCTAACCTGCTACGTTAATTCTCCTAACCTGCTACGTTAATTCTCCTAACCTGCTACGTTAATTCTCCTAACCTGCTACGTTAATTCTCCTAACCTGCTACGTTAATTCTCCTAACCTGCTGCGTTAATTCTCCTAACCTGCTACAATAATTCTCCTAACCTGCTACGTTAATTTTCCTAACCTGCTACGCTAATTCTCCTAACCTGCTACGTTAATTCTCCTAACCTCCTAACCTGCTACGTTAATTCTCCTAACCTGCTGCGTTAATTCTCCTAACCTGCTACGTTAATTCTCCTAACCTGCTACGTTAATTCTCCTAACCTGCTACGTTAATTCTCCTAACCTGCTACGTTAATTCTCCCAAGCTCCTAACCTGCTACATTAATTCTCCTAACCTGCTACGTTAATTCTCCTAACCTGCTACGTTAATTCTCCTAACCTGCTACGTTAATTTTCCTAACCTACTGCGTTAATTCTCCTAACCTGCTACGTTAATTCTCCTAACCTGATCCGTTAATTCTCCTAACCTGCTACGTTAATTCTCCTAACCTGCTACGTTAATTCTCCTAACCTGCTACGTTAATTCTCCTAACCTGCTAACCTGCTACGTTAATTCTCCTAACCTGCTACGTTAATTCTCCTAACCTGCTACGTTAATTCTCCTAACCTGCTACGTTAATTCTCCTAACCTGCTACAGTACGTTAATTCTCCTAACCTGCTACGTTAATTCTCCTAACCTGCTACAGTACGTTAATTCTCCTAACCTGCTAACCTGCTACGTTAATTCTCCTAACCTGCTACGTTAATTCTCCTAACCTGCTACGTTAATTCTCCCTAACCTGCTACGTTAATTCTCCTAACCTGCTAACCTGCTACGTTAATTCTCCTAACCTGCTACGTTAATTCTCCTAACCTGCTACGTTAATTCTCCTAACCTGCTACGTTAATTCTCCTAACCTGCTGCGTTAATTCTCCTAACCTGCCACGTTAATTCTCCCTAACCTGCTACGTTAATTCTCCTAACCTGCTGCGTTAATTCTCCTAACCTGCTACGTTAATTCTCCTAACCTGCTACGTTAATTCTCCTAACCTGCTGCGTTAATTCTCCTAACCTGCTACGTTAATTCTCCTAACCTGCTATGTTAATTCTCCTAACCTGCTGCGTTAATTCTCCTAACCTCCTAACCTCCTACGCTAATTCTCCTAACCTGCTACGTTAATTCTCCTAACCTGCTGCGTTAATTCTCCTAACCTCCAAACCTCCTACGTTAATTCTCCTAACCTGCTATGTTAATTCTCCTAACCTCCTAACCTGCTACGTTAATTCTCCTAACCTGCTACGTTAATTCTCCTAACCTGCTGCGTTAATTCTCCTAACCTCCTAACCTGCTGCGTTAATTCTCCTAACCTGCTATGTTAATTCTCCTAACCTGCTACGTTAATTCTCCTAACCTGCTACGTTAATTATCCTAACCTGCTACGTTAATTCTCCTAACCTGCTACGTTAATTCTCCTAACCTGCTACGTTAATTCTCCTAACCTGCTACGTTAATTCTCCTAACCTGCTACGTTAATTCTCCTAACCTGCTGTGTTAATTCTCCTAACCTGCTACGTTAATTCTCCTAACCTGCTACGTTAATTCTCCTAACCTGCTACGTTAATTCTCCTAACCTGCTACGTTAATTCTCCTAACCTGCTACGTTAATTCTCCTAACCTGCTACGTTAATTCTCCTAACCTGCTAATCTGATACGTTAATTCTCCTAACCTGCTATGTTAATCCTCCTAACCTGCTACGTTAATTCTCCTAACCTGCTACGTTAATTCTCCTAACCTGCTACGCTAATTCTCCTAACCTGCTAACCTGCTACGTTAATTCTCCTAACCTGCCACGTTAATTCTCCTAACCTGCTACGTTAATTCTCCTAACCTGCTACGTTAATTCTCCTAACCTGCTACGTTAATTTTCCTAACCTACTGCGTTAATTCTCCTAACCTGCTACGTTAATTCTCCTAACCTGATCCGTTAATTCTCCTAACCTGCTACGTTAATTCTCCTAACCTGCTACGTTAATTCTCCTAACCTGCTACGTTAATTCTCCTAATCTGCTACGTTAATTCTCCTAACCTGCTAACCTGCTACGTTAATTCTCCTAACCTGCTACGTTAATTCTCCTAACCTGCTACGTTAATTCTCCTAACCTGCTACGTTAATTCTCCTAACCTGCTACAGTACGTTAATTCTCCTAACCTGCTACAGTACGTTAATTCTCCTAACCTGCTGCGTTAATTCTCTTAACCTGCTGCGTTAATTCTCCCTAACCTGCTGCGTTAATTCTCCTAACCTACTACGTTAGTTCTCCTAACCTGCTACGTTAATTCTCCGAACCTGCTACAGTACGTTAATTCTCCTAACCTGCTAACCTGCTACGTTAATTCTCCTAACCTGCTACGTTAATTCTCCTAACCTGCTACGTTAATTCTCCTAACCTGCTACGTTAATTCTCCCTAACCTGCTACGTTAATTCTCCTAACCTGCTAACCTGCTACGTTAATTCTCCTAACCTGCTACGTTAATTCTCCTAACCTGCTACGTTAATTCTCCTAACCTGCTACGTTAATTCTCCTAACCTGCTGCGTTAATTCTCCTAACCTGCCACGTTAATTCTCCCTAACCTGCTATGTTAATTCTCCTAACCTGCTGCGTTAATTCTCCTAACCTGCTACGTTAATTCTCCTAACCTGCTGCGTTAATTCTCCTAACCTGCTACGTTAATCCTCCTAACCTGCTACAGTATGTTAATTCTCCTAACCTGCTACGTTAATTCTCCTAACCTGCTACGTTAATTCTCCTATTCTGCCACGTTAATTCTCCTAACCTGCTACGTTAATTCTCCTAACCTGCTACGTTAATTCTCCTAACCTGCTACGTTAATTCTCCTAACCTGCTACGTTAATTCTCCTAACCTGCTGCGTTAATTCTCCTAACCTGCTACGTTAATTCTCCTAACCTGCTGCGTTAATTCTCCTAACCTGCTGCGTTAATTCTCCTAACGTTAATTCTCCTAACCTGTTGCGTTAATTCTCCTAACCTGCTATGTTAATTCTCCTAACCTGCTACGTTAATTCTCCTAACCTGCTACGTTAATTCTCCTAACCTGCTACAGTACGTTAATTCTCCTAACCTGCTACGTTAATTCTCCTAACCTGCTACGTTAATTCTCCTAACCTGCTACGTTAATTCTCCTATTCTGCCACGTTAATTCTCCTAACCTGCTACGTTAATTCTCCTAACCTGCTACGTTAATTCTCCTAACCTGCTACGTTAATTCTCCTAACCTGCTACGTTAATTCTCCTAACCTGCTACATTAATTCTCCCTAACCTGCTACGTTAATTCTCCTAACCTGCTACGTTAATTCTCCTAACCTGCTACATTAATTCTCCTAACCTGCTACGTTAATTCTCCTAACCTGCTACGTTAATTCTCCTAACCTGCTGCGTTAATTCTCCTAACCTGCTGCGTTAATTCTCCTAACGTTAATTCTCCTAACCTGCTGCGTTAATTCTCCTAACCTGCTATGTTAATTCTCCTAATCTGCTACGTTAATTCTCCTAACCTGCTACGTTAATTCTCCTAACCTGCTACAGTACGTTAATTCTCCTAACCTGCTACAGTACGTTAATTCTCCTAACCTGCTACGTTAATTCTCCTAACCTGCTACGTTAATTCTCCTAACCTGCTACGTTAATTCTCCTATTCTGCCACGTTAATTCTCCTAACCTGCTACGTCAATTCTCCTAACCTGCTACGTTAATTCTCCTAACCTGCTACGTTAATTCTCCTAACCTGCTACGTTAATTCTCCTAACCTGCTACGTTAATTCTCCTAACCTGCTACATTAATTCTCCTAACCTGCTACGTTAATTCTCCTAACCTGCTACGTTAATTCTCCTAACCTGCTGCGTTAATTCTCCTAACCTCCTAACCTGCTACGTTAATTCTCCCTAACGTGCTACGTTAATTCTCCTAACCTGCTACGTTAATTCTCCTAACCTGCTACGTTAATTCTCCTAACCTGCTACGTTAATTCTCCTAACCTCCTAACCTGCTACGTTAATTCTCCTAACCTGCTACGTTAATTCTCCTAACCTGCTACGTTAATTCTCCTAACCTGCTATGTTAATTCTCCTAACCTGCTACGTTAATTCTCCTAATCTGCTACGTTAATTCTCCTAACCTGCTATGTTAATTCTCCTAACCTGCTACGTTAATTCTCCTAACCTGCTACGTTAATTCTCCTAACCTCCTAACCTGCTACGTTAATTCTCCTAACCTGCTACGTTAATTCTCCTAACCTGCTATGTTAATCCTCCTAACCTGCTACGTTAATTCTCCTAACCTGCTACGTTAATTCTCCTAACCTGCTACGCTAATTCTCCTAACCTGCTACGCTAATTCTCCTAACCTGCTAACCTGCTACGTTAATTCTCCTAACCTGCAACGTAAACGAAGCATCATTATCGCTACCCAGGAACTGACCAATGAAAACGCGTTAACAAACAAAAAAACAACGTCGCTCAATCAAAACTGTCTGACCAATCACAGAGCGCTGATGTTACACGCACTTATTCCACCAATCCCACGGTCACACACCTTCCATATGAAGCTTCCCGTACCTGAGATAGAAAGAGTTGGGTCCGTGGTCATGTGTTTCCAGGTTAATAATGAGGGAGTTGGGTGTTTCCAGGTTAATGCTGAGGGAGTTGGGTGTTTCCAGGTTAATGCTGAGGGAGTTGGGTGTTTCCAGGTTAATGCTGAGGGAGTTGGGTGTTTCCAGGTTAATGCTGAGGGAGTTGGGTGTTTCCAGGTTAATGCTGAGGGAGTTGGGTGTTTCCAGGTTAATGCTGAGGGAGTTGGGTGTTTCCAGGTTAATGCTGAGGGAGTTGGGTCCATGGTCATGTGTTTCCAGGTTAATGCTGAGGGAGTTGGGTGTTTCCAGGTTAATGCTGAGGGAGTTGGGTGTTTCCAGGTTAATGCTGAGGGAGTTGGGTGTTTCCAGGTTAATGCTGAGGGAGTTGGGTCCGTGGTCGTCTCACATGCGGTGGATTATCTGGATCATGGCGATTATCGGCTCCACATATGTCTTCTACTTTCACGAGAGGTACCACACACACACACACACACACACACACACACAAGCACACACACACACACACACACACACACACACACACACACACACACACACTCGCATCACTATCCCTGACGTTAATGATCTGAGGTGATGTCACTCCCTGCAGGTATAAACTGGTGGAGTTACTTGGATACGTGGCCATGGGGGCGGGGCCTGCACTGGTCATCCTGTCCATGGTAACACACACACACACACACACACACACACACACACACACACACACACACACACACACACACACACACACACACACACACACACACACACACACACACACCAATTGATCGTCCAGAAACATTTACCTAAAGTCAATGTTCCAACTTTCAAAGTAGTTTATCCCCTAAGCCCTGACCGTGTGTGTGTGTGTGTGTGTTGCAGGCGGACACGGCAGGTTTGTGTGAGCTGGCGGTGGGCGGGATTTTCTACGTAGTGGGTGTGGCCTTCTTTAAGAGCGATGGAGTCGTCCCATTCGCTCACGCCATCTGGCACCTGTTCGTTGCCATGGGAGCAGCCACACACTACTACGCTATCTGGAGACACCTGTACACACCTGGACACTGACACACACACACACACACACACACACACACACACACACACACACACACACACACACACACACACACCTAACGTGGTGCTACTGGTCTGACTGTTTATTATTAGTTGTAATAGTAGGATCACTCTCTCTGTCCAATTAGAGACAGGAACCAATTAACAACCAGAAGGATCTCTGTCCAATTAGAGACAGGAACCAATTAACTACCAGAAGGATCTCTGTCCAATTAGAGACAGGAACCAATTAACAACCAGAAGGATCTCTGTCCAATTAGAGACAGGAACCAATTAACTACCAGAAGGATCTCTGTCCAATTAGAGACAGGAACCAATTAACTACCAGAAGGATCTCTGTCCAATTAGAGACAGGAATCAATGAACTACCAGAAGGATCTCTGTCCAATTAGAGACAGGAACCAATTAACAACCAGAAGGATCTCTGTCCAATTAGAGACAGGAACCAATGAACTACCAGAAGGATCTCTGTCCAATTAGAGACAGGAACCAATGAACTACCAGAAGGAAGACCTGACCTGCACTACAGTCAACCTCTTCATAATGACACCTTTACGGAGTAATACTGTGGTACCTTTATACTGACACCTTTATACCGACACCTTTACGGAGTAATACTGTGGTACCTTTATACTGACACCTTTAAGGAGTAATACTGTGGTACCTTTATACTGACACCTTTAAGGGGTAATACTGTGGTACCTTTATACTGACACCTTTAAGGAGTAATACTGTGGCACCTTTATACTGACACCTTTAAGGAGTAATACTGTGGTACCTTTATACTGACACCTTTAAGGAGTAATACTGTGGTACCTTTATACTGACACCTTTAAGGGGTAATACTGTGGTACCTTTATACTGACACCTTTAAGGAGTAATACTGTGTTACCTTTATACCGACACCTTTAAGGAGTAATACTGTGGTACCTTTATACTGACACCTTTAAGGAGTAATACTGTGGTACCTTTATACTGACACCTTTAAGGAGTAATACTGTGGTACCTTTATACTGACACCTTTAAGGAGTAATACTGTGGTACCTTTATACTGACACCTTTATACTGACACCTTTAAGGGGTAATACTGTGGTACCTTTATACTGACACCTTTAAGGAGTAATACTGTGGTACCTTTATACTGACACCTTTAAGGGGTAATACTGTGGTACCTTTATACTGACACCTTTAAGGAGTAATACTGTGTTACCTTTATACTGACACCTTTAAGGAGTAATACTGTGGTACCTTTATACTGACACCTTTACGGAGTAATACTGTGGTACCTTTATACTGACACCTTTATACTGACACCTTTAAGGAGTAATACTGTGGTACCTTTATACTGACACCTTTAAGGGGTAATACTGTGGTACCTTTATACTGACACCTTTATACTGACACCTTTAAGGAGTAATACTGTGGTACCTTTATACTGACACCTTTAAGGGGTAATACTGTGGTACCTTTATACTGACACCTTTAAGGGGTAATACTGTGTTACCTTTATACTGACACCTTTAAGGAGTAATACTGTGGTACCTTTATACTGACACCTTTAAGGAGTAATACTGTGGTACCTTTATACCGACACCTTTAAGGAGTAATACTGTGTTACCTTTATACTGACACCTTTAAGGAGTAATACTGTGGTACCTTTATACCGACACCTTTAAGGAGTAATACTGTGGTACCTTCATAATGACACCTTTACGGAGTAATACTGTGGTACCTTTATACTGACACCTTTAAGGAGTAATACTGTGGTACCTTTATACTGACACCTTTATACTGACACCTTTAAGGAGTAATACTGTGGTACCTTTATACTGACACCTTTAAGGGGTAATACCGTGGTACCTTTATACCGACACCTTTAAGGAGTAATACTGTGGTACCTTTATACTGACACCTTTAAGGGGTAATACTGTGGTACCTTTATACTGACACCTTTAAGGAGTAATACTGTGGTACCTTTATACTGACACCTTTATACCGACACCTTTAAGGGGTAATACTGTGGTACCTTTATACCGACACCTTTAAGGAGTAATACTGTGGTACCTTTATACTGACACCTTTAAGGAGTAATACTGTGGTACCTTTATACTGACACCTTTAAGGAGTAATACTGTGGTACCTTTATACTGACACCTTTAAGGAGTAATACTGTGTTACCTTTATACTGACACCTTTAAGGAGTAATACTGTGGTACCTTTATACCGACACCTTTAAGGAGTAATACTGTGGTACCTTTATACTGACACCTTTAAGGGGTAATACTGTGGTACCTTTATACTGACACCTTTAAGGAGTAATACTGTGGTACCTTTATACTGACACCTTTAAGGAGTAATACTGTGTTACCTTTATACTGACACCTTTATACTGACACCTTTAAGGAGTAATACTGTGGTACCTTTATACTGACACCTTTAAGGAGTAATACTGTGGTACCTTTATACTGACACCTTTAAGGAGTAATACTGTGGTACCTTTATACTGACACCTTTAAGGGGTAATACTGTGGTACCTTTATACTGACACCTTTAAGGAGTAATACTGTGGTACCTTTATACTGACACCTTTAAGGAGTAATACTGTGGTACCTTTATACTGACACCTTTAAGGAGTAACACTGTGGTACCTTTATACTGACACCTTTAAGGAGTAATGCTGTGGCACCTTTATACTGACACCTTTAAGGAGTAATGCTGTGGTACCTTTATACCGACACCTTTAAGGAGTAATACTGTGGTACCTTCATAATGACACCTTTATACTGACACCTTTAAGGGGTAATACTGTGGTACCTTTATACTGACACCTTTAAGGAGTAACACTGTGGTACCTTTATACTGACACCTTTAAGGAGTAATACTGTGGTACCTTCATAATGACACCTTTAAGGGTAATACTGTGGTACCTTTATACTGACACCTTTAAAGAGTAATACTGTGGTACCTTTATACTGATACCTTTAAGGAGTAATACTGTGGTACCTTTATACTGACACCTTTAAAGAGTAATACTGTGGTACCTTTATACTGACACCTTTAAGGAGTAATACTGTGGTACCTTTATACTGACACCTTTAAGGAGTAATACTGTGGTACCTTTATACTGACACCTTTAAGGAGTAATACTGTGGTACCTTTATACTGACACCTTTAAGGAGTAATACTGTGTTACCTTTATACTGACACCTTTAAGGAGTAATACTGTGGTACCTTTATACTGACACCTTTAAGGAGTAATACTGTGTTACCTTTATACTGACACCTTTAAGGAGTAATACTGTGGTACCTTTATACTGACACCTTTAAGGGGTAATACTGTGTTACCTTTATACTGACACCTTTATACTGACACCTTTAAGGGGTAATACTGTGGTACCTTTATACTGACACCTTTAAGGAGTAATACTGTGGTACCTTTATACTGACACCTTTAAGGAGTAATGCTGTGGTACCTTTATACTGACACCTTTAAGGAGTAATACTGTGGTACCTTTATACTGACACCTTTAAGGAGTAATACTGTGGTACCTTTATACTGACACCTTTAAGGAGTAACACTGTGGTACCTTTATACTGACACCTTTAAGGAGTAATACTGTGTTACCTTTATACTGACACCTTTAAGGAGTAATACTGTGTTACCTTTATACTGACACCTTTATACTGACACCTTTAAGGGGTAATACTGTGGTACCTTTATACTGACACCTTTAAGGAGTAATACTGTGGTACCTTTATACCGACACCTTTATACTGACACCTTTAAGGAGTAATACTGTGGTACCTTTATACTGACACCTTTAAGGAGTAATACTGTGGTACCTTTATACTGTGGTACCTTTATACTGACACCTTTAAGGGGTAATACTGTGGTACCTTTATACTGTGGTACCTTTATACTGACACCTTTAAGGAGTAATACTGTGGTACCTTTATACTGACACCTTTAAGGAGTAATACTGTGGTACCTTTATACTGTGGTACCTTTATACTGACACCTTTACGGAGTAATACTGTGGTACCTTTATACTGACACCTTTAAGGAGTAATACTGTGGTACCTTTATACTGACACCTTTAAGGAGTAATACTGTGGTACCTTTATACTGACACCTTTAAGGAGTAATACTGTGGTACCTTTATACTGACACCTTTAAGGAGTAATACTGTGGTACCTTTATACTGACACCTTTATACTGACACCTTTAAGGGGTAATACTGTGGTACCTTTATACTGACACCTTTAAGGAGTAATACTGTGGTACCTTTATACTGACACCTTTAAGGGCTAATACTGTGGTACCTTTATACTGACACCTTTAAGGAGTAATACTGTGGTACCTTTATACTGACACCTTTAAGGAGTAATACTGTGGTACCTTTATACTGACACCTTTAAGGAGTAATACTGTGGTACCTTTATACTGACACCTTTAAGGAGTAATGCTGTGGCACCTTTATACTGACACCTTTAAGGGGTAATACTGTGGCACCTTTATAATAATTCCACATTGACATTACGGGGTAAATGTGTGTAGAGGCCAGTGACAAATAATCTCAATATAATCTATTTTAAAT
Organism: Salmo salar; assembly: GCF_905237065.1. Taxonomy (NCBI): domain Eukaryota; kingdom Metazoa; phylum Chordata; class Actinopteri; order Salmoniformes; family Salmonidae; genus Salmo; species Salmo salar. Next base: position 28,885 of record NW_025547857.1, on the reverse strand, counting down.
TCAGGCTGTAACACAAAATGAATACTTTCTGAAGGCACTGTAGATGTCAGTCAGTCCTGTCTAGTATAACTATATCTAGATGTCTCAGTCAGTCCTGTCTAGTATAACTATATCTAGATGGCTCAGGTCAGTCCTGTCTAGTATAACTATATCTAGATGGCTCAGTCAGTCCTGTCTAGTATAACTATATCTAGATGGCTCAGTCAGTCCTGTCTAGTATAACTATATCTAGATGGCTCAGTCAGTCCTGTCTAGTATAACTATATCTAGATGGCTCAGTCAGCCCTGTCTAGTATAACTATATCTAGATGTCTCAGTCATTCCTGTCTAGTATAACTATATCTAGATGTCTCAGTCAGCCCTGTCTAGTATAACTATATCTAGATGGCTCAGTCAGCCCTGTCTAGTATAACTATATCTAGATGGCTCAGTCAGTCCTGTCTAGTATAACTATATCTAGATGGCTCAGTCAGTCCTGTCTAGTATAACTATATCTAGATGGCTCAGTCAATCCTGTCTAGTATAACTATATCTAGATGGCTCAGTCAGTCCTGTCTAGTATAACTATATCTAGATGGCTCAGTCAGTCCTGTCTAGTATAACTATATCTAGATGGCTCAGTCAGTCCTGTCTAGTATAACTATATCTAGATAGCTCAGTCAGTCCTGTCTAGTATAACTATATCTAGATGGCTCAGTCAGTCCTGTCTAGTATAACTATATCTAGATGTCTCAGTCAGTCCTGTCTAGTATAACTATATCTAGATGGCTCAGTCAGTCCTGTCTAGTATAACTATATCTAGATGGCTCAGTCAGTCCTGTCTAGTATAACTATATCTAGATGGCTCACTCAGTCTTGTCTAGTATAACTACATCTAGATAGCTCAGTCAGTCCTGTCTAGTATAACTATATCTAGATGGCTCAGTCAATCCTGTCTAGTATAACTATATCTAGATAGCTCAGTCAGCCCTGTCTAGTATAACTATATCTAGATGGCTCAGTCAGTCCTGTCTAGTATAACTATATCTAGATGGCTCAGTCAGTCCTGTCTAGTATAACTATATCTAGATGGCTCAGTCAGTCCTGTCTAGTATAACTATATCTAGATGGCTCAGTCAGTCCTGTCTAGTATAACTATATCTAGATGGCTCAGTCAGTCCTGTCTAGTATAACTATATCTAGATGGCTCAGTCAGTCCTGTCTAGTATAACTATATCTAGATGGCTCAGTCAGTCCTGTCTAGTATAACTATATCTAGATGGCTCAGTCAGTCCTGTCTAGTATAACTATATCTAGATGGCTCAGTCAGTCCTGTCTAGTATAACTATATCTAGATGGCTCAGTCAGTCCTGTCTAGTATAACTATATCTAGATGGCTCAGTCAGTCCTGTCTAGTATAACTATATCTAGATGGCTCACTCAGTCTTGTCTAGTATAACTACATCTAGATAGCTCAGTCAGTCCTGTCTAGTATAACTATATCTAGATGGCTCAGTCAATCCTGTCTAGTATAACTATATCTAGATAGCTCAGTCAGTCCTGTCTAGTATAACTATATCTAGATGGCTCAGTCAGTCTTGTCTAGTATAACTATATCTAGATGGCTCAGTCAGTCCTATCTAGTATAACTACATCTAGATGGCTCAGTCAGTCCTGTCTAGTATAACTATATCTAGATGGCTCAGTCAGTCCTGTCTAGTATAACTATATCTAGATGGCTCAGTCAGTCCTGTCTAGTATAACTATATCTAGATGGCTCAGTCAGTCCTGTCTAGTATAACTATATCTAGATGGCTCAGTCAGTCCTGTCTAGTATAACTATATCTAGATGGCTCAGTCAGTCCTGTCTAGTATAACTATATCTAGATGGCTCAGTCAGTCCTGTCTAGTATAACTATATCTAGATGTCTCAGTCAGTCCTGTCTAGTATAACTATATCTAGATGGCTCAGTCAGTCCTGTCTAGTATAACTATATCTAGATGGCTCAGTCAGCCCTGTCTAGTATAACTATATCTAGATGTCTCAGTCATTCCTGTCTAGTATAACTATATCTAGATGGCTCAGTCAGTCCTGTCTAGTATAACTATATCTAGATGGCTCAGTCAGTCCTGTCTAGTATAACTATATCTAGATGGCTCAGTCAGTCCTGTCTAGTACAACTATATCTAGATGGCTCAGTCATTCCTGTCTAGTATAACTATATCTAGATGGCTCAGTCAGTCCTGTCTAGTATAACTATATCTAGATGGCTCAGTCAGTCCTGTCTAGTATAACTATATCTAGATGGCTCAGTCAGTCCTGTCTAGTATAACTATATCTAGATAGCTCAGTCAGTCCTGTCTAGTATAACTATATCTAGATGGCTCAGTCAGTCCTGTCTAGTATAACTATATCTAGATGGCTCAGTCAGTCCTGTCTAGTATAACTATATCTAGAATAACTATATGTAGATAGCTCAGTCAGTCCTATCTAGTATAACTATATCTATGATCTTCACTCAGGAACTAAGAGATTTATATCAGAGAAACTGTTGATTTAAAAAGAGATTTACAGCATTTCTTGTACATAGTTTTCCCCCCCGCCTCATTTTAGGGGACCAAAAGTTATTGGGGGAAGAATTACCTTGTGTGTATTACATCAGTCAAAAGGTGAGTATTTGGTCCCGTATTTCACAGCACTCGCTGGCGACTCTACAAGCTGTTTGTTCTGTGTTTCAGATTATTTTGGGCACAACAACAACAAGTCCCAATACTTTTGGCGCTCGCTGCAAAATAACAAGATATTTACAAACTAATTTACAAGTTAATTTATTGAAAACATACAGTAACATTTATTGAAAACATAAATCATTTAAGGTTATATTTTAGCGTGTGTGTGTGTGTGTGTGTGTGTGAGGCCAGTCAGTGTTCTGAGTCTCTGTGGCAGCGCTGCGTTGGCGTCTCCGTGCCAACGGGGGGAAGTGGCGACGGGAGGAGGCGGGGTCAGAACACTCAGCGCCACGCTCGGAAGTTTCAGCAGCGACCATAACTCCTCCCCTCTGGTCACTACGGCGACAACGTCCTCCTCACTGCCGCACCAGGAGACCGCTCCGCTCCGAAGCTTAGAGAGGAACAGAGAAACCCTACGCACACACACACACACACACACACACACAGACACACACACACACACACACACACACACACACACACACACACACACACACACACACACACACACACACACACACACACACACACACACACACACACTAAGTAGGGAACAGCTGTAGTGTGTGTAATTGTGTGACTGTAGCATGTAGGCCAGCAGTGAACAGGAAGCCCATTGTGTGTGTGTGTGTGTGCTGTGTGTGTGTGTGTGTGTGTGTGTGTGTGTGTGTGTGTGTGTGTGTGTGTGTGTGTGTTACCTGGGTATGAGGTCATGGGAACGGGAAGCCAGTTTAGCGAGCGCGCTCAGTAAGGAGGTAACCACCCTAGGGGAGGGGCTTCCAGAGGAAGTGATCTCGAAGAGGACTGCCTCCAATGTCTCGAAACAGGAAGTAACCAGATCCACAGAACACCGAGAGTCAAATGACACCGACAGGTACTCACCGAGTACCCACACCTACACACACACACAGAGAGACACACACACACACACACACACACACACACACACACACACACACACACACACACACACACACACACACACACACACACACACACTCAGTCTCGATCTGTCACCATGTGTCTCTAAAGGTTTCTCTCTCACTGTGTTTATAATATAGTGTGTATTATAGTGTATATTATAGTATATATTATAGTATATATTATAGTATATAGTGTATATTATAGTGTATATTATAGTGTATATTATAGTATATAGTATATATTATAGTGTAT
>NW_025547857.1:0-20000 GCF_905237065.1 Salmo salar | reverse complement strand
CCGGTGTACCAGTGTGTGTGTATTAACCGGTGTACCAGTGTGTGTGTATTAACCGGTGTACCAGTGTGTGTGTATTAACCGGTGTACCAGTGTGTGTGTACTAACCGGTGTACCAGTGTGTGTACTAACCGGTGTACCAGTGTGTGTATTAACCGGTGTACCAGTGTGTGTACTAACCGGTGTACCAGTGTGTGTACTAACCGGTGTACCAGTGTGTGTACTAACCGGTGTACCAGTGTGTGTACTAACCGGTGTACCAGTGTGTGTGTATTAACCGGTGTACCAGTGTGTGTGTATTAACCGGTGTACCAGTGTGTGTGTATTAACCGGTGTACCAGTGTGTGTGTATTAACCGGTGTACCAGTGTGTGTGTATTAACCGGTGTACCAGTGTGTGTGTATTAACCGGTGTACCAGTGTGTGTGTATTAACCGGTGTACCAGTGTGTGTGTATTAACCGGTGTACCAGTGTGTGTGTACTAACCGGTGTACCAGTGTGTGTACTAACCGGTGTACCAGTGTGTGTGTATTAACCGGTGTACCAGTGTGTGTACTAACCGGTGTACCAGTGTGTGTGTATTAACCGGTGTACCAGTGTGTGTGTATTAACCGGTGTACCAGTGTGTGTGTATTAACCGGTGTACCAGTGTGTGTGTATTAACCAGTGTACCAGTGTGTGTGTATTAACCGGTGTACCAGTGTGTGTGTATTAACCGGTGTACCAGTGTGTGTGTATTAACCGGTGTACCAGTGTGTGTGTACTAACCGGTGTACCAGTGTGTGTATTAACCGGTGTACCAGTGTGTGTGTACTAACCGGTGTACCAGTGTGTGTATTAACCGGTGTACCAGTGTGTGTGTACTAACCGGTGTACCAGTGTGTGTGTATTAACCGGTGTACCAGTGTGTGTACTAACCGGTGTACCAGTGTGTGTGTATTAACCGGTGTACCAGTGTGTGTGTATTAACCGGTGTACCAGTGTGTGTACTAACCGGTGTACCAGTGTGTGTATTAACCGGTGTACCAGTGTGTGTATTAACCGGTGTACCAGTGTGTGTACTAACCGGTGTACCAGTGTGTGTACTAACCGGTGTACCAGTGTGTGTACTAACCGGTGTACCAGTGTCTGTGTATTAACCGGTGTACCAGTGTCTGTGTATTAACCGGTGTACCAGTGTGTGTACTAACCGGTGTACCAGTGTGTGTACTAACCGGTGTACCAGTGTGTGTGTATTAACCGGTGTACCAGTGTGTGTATTAACCGGTGTACCAGTGTACCAGTGTGTGTGTATTGACCCGTGTACCAGTGTGTGTATTAACCGGTGTACCAGTGTGTGTATTAACCGGTGTACCAGTGTGTGTGTTGACCCGGTATTGACCGGTGTACCAGTGTGTGTGTATTGACCCGTGTACCAGTGTGTGTATTGACCCGTGTACCAGTGTGTGTATTGACCCGGTATTGACCCGTGTACCAGTGTGGACTAACCGGTGTACCAGTGTGTATATTGACCCGGTATTGACCCGTGTACCAGTGTGGACTAACCGGTGTATCTCTGCAGTGTATCTGGGGATGTTCAACAACAGGCTGCTTCTCTCCAGCAGCACCAACACCAGCTGGGCCAGCAGCCTCTCATCTGATACCTCCACACACACACACACACACACACACACACACACACACACACACACACACACACACACACACACACACACACACACACACACACACACACACACACAGTACTTATATACACAAAATACATGCTTTATCTCTGACTTATTCTGGTTGCAGCCTGTGTGTGTGTGTGTGTGTGTGTGGTGTGTGTGTGTGTGTGTGTGTGTGTGTGTGTGTGTGTGTGTGTGTTACCGTGGTAACTGTGTGGTGTGTGGTGTGTGTGTGTGTGTGTGTGTGTGTGTGTGTGTGTCTGTGTGTGTTACCGTGGTAACTGTGTGTGTGTGTGTTACCGTGGTAACTGTGTGTGTGTGTGTTACCGTGGTAACTGTGTTGAAGTAGACGTGCAGCAGCACTGGAACACTTTGAGCTGATTGGATGACTCTGGACCAATCAGCTGCCTCCATCAGCAGGTCATGGAGCACGCTCAGTCTGTCCATGGTATCACCTGGGGAGAAATACAGTAATGTTACTGTAGTGGTATTACAGTAGTGGCATTACAGTATTACAGTAGTGGTATTACAGTAGGTATTTTACAGTAGTGGCATCATAGTATTACAGTAGTGGCATTACAGTAGTGGTATTACAGTAGTGGTATCATAGTATTACAGTAGGTATATTACAGTAGTGGTATTACAGTAGTGGCATTACAGTAGTGGTTTTACAGTAGTGGTTTTACAGTAGTGGCATTACAGTAGTGGCATTACAGTAGTGGTATTATAGTATTACAGTAGTGGCATTACAGTAGTGGCATTACAGTAGTGGTATCATAGTATTACAGTAGGTATATTACAGTAGTGGTATTACAGTAGTGGCATTACAGTAGTGGTATTACAGTAGTGGTATTACAGTAGGTATATTACAGTAGTGGAATTACAGTAGTGGTATTACAGTAGTGGTATTACAGTAGTGGTATCATAGTATTACAGTAGTGGCATTACAGTAGTGGCATTACAGTAGTGGTATTACAGTAGTGGTATTACAGCAGTGGTATTACAGCAGTGCAGTAGTGGCATTACAGTAGTGGTATTACAGTACAATAGATGTATTACAATAGTGGTATTATAGTATTACAGTAGGTGTATTATAGTATTACAATAGTGGCATTACTGTAGTGGTATTACAGTAGGTATATAACAGTAGTGGCATTACAGTAGTGGTATTACAGTAGTGGCATTACAGTAGGTATATTACAGTAGTGGTATTACAGTAGTGGTATTACAGTAGGTATATTACAGTAGTGGTATTACAGTAGGTATATATTACAGTAGTGGTATTACAGTATTACAGTAGGTTTATTATAGTATTACAGTAGGTGTATTACAGTAGGTGTTTCACAGTAGTACAGTAGTGGTATCACACTAGTAATATTACAGTAGTGGTATTATAGTATTACAGTAGTAGTGGTATTACAGTATTATAGTAGTGGTATTACAGTATTGGTATTACAGTAGGTGTATTATAGTATTACAGTAGGTGTATTATAGTATTACAGTAGGTGTATTACAGTAGGTGTTTAACAGTAGTACAGTAGTGGTATCACACTAGTAATATTACAGTAGTGGTATTATAGTATTACAGTATTGGTATTATAGTAGTACAGTAGTAGTGATGGTATTACAGTAGTATCAGTAGTAGTGGTATTACAGTATTGGTATTATTGTAGTACAGTAGTAGTAGTGGTATTACAGTAGTATAGTAATGGTATTACAGTATTATAGTAGTAGTGGTATTACAGTATTACAGTAGTGTCAGTAGTAGTGGTATTACAGTAGTAGTAGTATTACAGTAGTATCAGTAGTATTACCAGACCCCGCCTCCCCTCTCAACAGGAACAGGAAGAGGCCTCTATGGGCGGGGCTTCAACACAGTTACCATGGTAACACAAACACTAGTAATATTACAGTAGTGGTATTATAGTATTACAGTAGTGGTGGTATTACAGTATTACAGTAGTAGTATTACAGTAGTGGTATTATAGTATTACAGTAGTAGTGGTATTACAGTATTACAGTAGTAGTGGTATTACAGTAGTGGTATTACAGTAGTAGTGATATTACAGTAGTAGTAGTATTACAGTAGTATCAGTAGTGGTATTACAGTAGTAGTGATGGTATTACAGTAGTATCAGTAGTATTACCAGACCCCGCCTCCCCTCTCAACAGGAACAGGAAGAGGCCTCTATGGGCGGGGCTTCGGAAAGCTTCCAGCGACGACAGACCGCGGCCTCCTGGCTCAGACACAGGGAAGCAAGCGGACCTGACGGGCACCGATCACCGTGTTACATGTGTTTTCTGCACTGCTCTGATCTTTCCCTGAAATGCTTCTTAGGTACATTGTGAATGTTATTGATTGAATTTTTTACAGAGATAACTTAGAATACACTAAGTATTTACTGTGTGTTACAGTTGAAGTCGGGAAGTTTACATCCACTTTAGGTTGGAGTCATTTAAAACTCGTTTTTTCAACCACACTACAAATGTCTTGTTAACAAACTATATAGTTTTGGCAAGTCGGTTAGGACATCTACTTTGTGCGTGACACGAGTAATTTCTCCAACGATTGTTTACAGACAGATTATTTCACTTATAATTCACTGTATCACAATTCCAGTGGGTCAGAAGTTTACATCCACTAAGTTGACTGGTGCCTTTAAACAGCTTGGAAAATACCAGAAAATGACGTCATGGCTTTAGAAGCTTCTGATAGGCTAATTGACATCATTTGAGTTAATTGGAGGTGTACCTGTGGATGTATTTCAAGGCCTACCTTCAAGTTAAACCATTTAAAGGCAATGCTACCAAATACTAATTGAGTGTATGTAAACTTCTGACCCGCTGGGAATGTGATGAAAGAAATAAAAGCTGAAATAAATCATTCTCTCTACTATTATTCTGACATTTCACATTCTTAAAATAAAGTAGTGATCCTAACTGACCTAAGACAGGGAATTTTTTACCAGGATTAAATGTCAGGAATTGTGAAAAAAAGTGAGTTTAAATGTATTTGGCTAAAGGTGTACCTGAGCTGAAGGATGAGCGCAGCAGTGAGACAGGGCAAGTCCAGTAGAGAGTGCAGCAGCTCCACTGCAGTCCCAGCCGTGACCAGAGAGGGCAGCACATCCACATAGTCAGATACCAGGCCTGGACTGTCCCACGCTAGGAACTAAAACACATCCACATAGTCAGATACCAGGCCTGGACTGTCCCCACGCTAGGGAACTACAACACATAGTCAGATACCAGGCCTGGACTGTCCCCACGCTGGGAACTACAACACATAGTCAGATACCAGGCCTGGACTGTCCCCACGCTAGGAACTACAGCACATAGTCAGATACCAGGCCTGGACTGTCCCCACGCTGGGAACTACAGCACATAGTCAGATACCAGGCCTGGACTGTCCCCACGCTGGGAACTACAGCACATAGTCAGATACCAGGCCTGGACTGTCCCCACGCTGGGAACTACAGCACATAGTCAGATACCAGGCCTGGACTGTCCCCACGCTGGGAACTACAGCACATAGTCAGATACCAGGCCTGGACTGTCCCCACGCTGGGAACTACAACACATAGTCAGATACCAGGCCTGGACTGTCCCCACGCTGGGAACTACAGCACATAGTCAGATACCAGGCCTGGACTGTCCCCACGCTGGGAACTACAACACATAGTCAGATACCAGGCCTGGACTGTCCCCACGCTGGGAACTACAGCACATAGTCAGATACCAGGCCTGGACTGTCCCCACGCTGGGAACTACAGCACATAGTCAGATACCAGGCCTGGACTGTCCCCACGCTGGGAACTACAGCACATAGTCAGATACCAGGCCTGGACTGTCCCCACGCTGGGAACTACAGCACATAGTCAGATACCAGGCCTGGACTGTCCCCACGCTGGGAACTACAGCACATAGTCAGATACCAGGCCTGGACTGTCCCCATGCTGGGAACTACAGCACATAGTCAGATACCAGGCCTGGACTGTCCCCACGCTAGGGAACTACAGCACATAGTCAGATACCAGGCCTGGACTGTCCCCACGCTGGGAACTACAACACATAGTCAGATACCAGGCCTGGACTGTCCCCACGCTGGGAACTACAACACATAGTCAGATACCAGGCCTGGACTGTCCCCACGCTAGGAACTACAACACATAGTCAGATACCAGGCCTGGACTGTCCCCACGCTGGAAACTACAGCACATAGTCAGATACCAGGCCTGGACTGTCCCCACGCTGGGAACTACAACACATAGTCAGATACCAGGCCTGGACTGTCCCCACGCTAGGAACTACAGCACATAGTCAGATACCAGGCCTGGACTGTCCCCACGCTGGGAACTACAGCACATAGTCAGATACCAGGCCTGGACTGTCCCCACGCTAGGAACTACAACACATAGTCAGATACCAGGCCTGGACTGTCCCCACGCTAGGAACTACAGCACATAGTCAGATACCAGGCCTGGACTGTCCCCACGCTGGGAACTACAGCACATAGTCAGATACCAGGCCTGGACTGTCCCCACGCTGGGAACTACAACACATAGTCAGATACCAGGCCTGGACTGTCCCCACGCTGGGAACTACAGCACATAGTCAGATACCAGGCCTGGACTGTCCCCACGCTAGGAACTACAGCACATAGTCAGATACCAGGCCTGGACTGTCCCCACGCTAGGAACTACAGAACATAGTCAGATACCAGGCCTGGACTGTCCCCACGCTAGGAACTACAACACATAGTCAGATACCAGGCCTGGACTGTCCCCACGCTGGGAACTACAACACATAGTCAGATACCAGGCCTGGACTGTCCCCACGCTGGGAACTACAGCACATAGTCAGATACCAGGCCTGGACTGTCCCCACGCTGGGAACTACAGCACATAGTAAGATACCAGGACTGGACTGTCCCCACGCTGGGAACTACAGCACATAGTCAGATACCAGGCCTGGACTGTCCCCACGCTGGGAACTACAGCACATAGTCAGATACCAGGCCTGGACTGTCCCCACGCTGGGAACTACAACACATAGTCAGATACCAGGCCTGGACTGTCCCCACGCTAGGAACTACAACACATAGTCAGATACCAGGCCTGGACTGTCCCCACGCTGGGAACTACAACACATCCACTAGTCAGATACCAGGCCTGGACTGTCCCCACGCTGGGAACTACAGCACATAGTCAGATACCAGGCCTGGACTGTCCCCACGCTGGGAACTACAACACATAGTCAGATACCAGGCCTGGACTGTCCCACGCGAGAAACTACAGCACATAGTCAGATACCAGGCCTGGACTGTCCCCACGCTGGGAACTACAACACATAGTCAGATACCAGGCCTGGACTGTCCCCACGCTGGGAACTACAACACATAGTCAGATACCATGCCTTGACTGTCCCCACGCTGGGAACTACAGCACATAGTCAGATACCAGGCCTGGACTGTCCCCACGCTAGGAACTACAACACATAGTCAGATACCAGGCCTGGACTGTCCCCACGCTAGGAACTACAGCACATAGTCAGATACCAGGCCTGGACTGTCCCCACGCTAGGAACTACAGCACATAGTCAGATACCAGGCCTGGACTGTCCCCACGCTGGGAACTACAACACATCCCTAGTCAGATACCAGGCCTGGACTGTCCCCACGCTGGGAACTACAGCACATAGTCAGATACCAGGCCTGGACTGTCCCCACGCTGGGAACTACAACACATAGTCAGATACCAGGCCTGGACTGTCCCCACGCTGGGAACTACAACACATAGTCAGATACCAGGCCTGGACTGTCCCCACGCTGGGAACTACAGCACATAGTCAGATACCAGGCCTGGACTGTCCCCACGCTAGGAACTACAGCACATAGTCAGATACCAGGCCTGGACTGTCCCCACGCTGGGAACTACAGCACATAGTCAGATACCAGGCCTGGACTGTCCCCACGCTGGGAACTACAGCACATAGTCAGATACCAGGCCTGGACTGTCCCCACGCTGGGAACTACAGCACATAGTCAGATACCAGGCCTGGACTGTCCCCACGCTGGGAACTACAGCACATAGTCAGATACCAGGCCTGGACTGTCCCCACGCTGGGAACTACAACACATAGTCAGATACCAGGCCTGGACTGTCCCCACGCTGGGAACTACAGCACATAGTCAGATACCAGGCCTGGACTGTCCCCACGCTGGGAACTACAACACATAGTCAGATACCAGGCCTGGACTGTCCCCACGCTGGGAACTACAACACATAGTCAGATACCAGGCCTGGACTGTCCCCACGCTGGGAACTACAGCACATAGTCAGATACCAGGCCTGGACTGTCCCCACGCTGGGAACTACAACACATAGTCAGATACCAGGCCTGGACTGTCCCCACGCTAGGAACTACAGCACATAGTCAGATACCAGGCCTCGACTGTCCCCACGCTGGGAACTACAGCACATAGTCAGATACCAGGCCTGGACTGTCCCCACGCTGGGAACTACAGCACATAGTCAGATACCAGGCCTGGACTGTCCCCACGCTGGGAACTACAGCACATAGTCAGATACCAGGCCTGGACTGTCCCCACGCTGGGAACTACAGCACATAGTCAGATACCAGGCCTGGACTGTCCCCACGCTAGGAACTACAACACATAGTCAGATACCAGGCCTGGACTGTCCCCACGCTAGGAACTACAGCACATAGTCAGATACCAGGCCTGGACTGTCCCCACGCTGGGAACTACAGCACATAGTCAGATACCAGGCCTGGACTGTCCCCACGCTGGGAACTACAGCACATAGTCAGATACCAGGCCTGGACTGTCCCCACGCTGGGAACTACAAGACATAGTCAGATACCAGGCCTGGACTGTCCCCACGCTGGGAACTACAGCACATAGTCAGATACCAGGCCTGGACTGTCCCCACGCTGGGAACTACAGCACATAGTCAGATACCAGGCCTGGACTGTCCCCACGCTGGGAACTACAGCACATAGTCAGATACCAGGCCTGGACTGTCCCCACGCTGGGAACTACAGCACATAGTCAGATACCAGGCCTGGACTGTCCCCACGCTGGGAACTACAACACATAGTCAGATACCAGGCCTGGACTGTCCCCACGCTGGGAACTACAGCACATAGTCAGATACCAGGCCTGGACTGTCCCCACGCTGGGAACTACAACACATCATAGTCAGATACCAGGCCTGGACTGTCCCCACGCTAGGAACTACAACACATAGTCAGATACCAGGCCTGGACTGTCCCCACGCTAGGAACTACAACACATAGTCAGATACCAGGCCTGGACTGTCCCCACGCTGGAAACTACAGCACATAGTCAGATACCAGGCCTGGACTGTCCCCACGCTGGGAACTACAACACATAGTCAGATACCAGGCCTGGACTGTCCCCACGCTAGGAACTACAGCACATAGTCAGATACCAGGCCTGGACTGTCCCCACGCTGGGAACTACAGCACATAGTCAGATACCAGGCCTGGACTGTCCCCACGCTAGGGAACTACAGCACATAGTCAGATACCAGGCCTGGACTGTCCCCACGCTGGGAACTACAGCACATAGTCAGATACCAGGCCTGGACTGTCCCCACGCTAGGAACTACAACACATAGTCAGATACCAGGCCTGGACTGTCCCCACGCTGGGAACTACAGCACATAGTCAGATACCAGGCCTGGACTGTCCCCACGCTGGGAACTACAGCACATAGTCAGATACCAGGCCTGGACTGTCCCCACGCTAGGAACTACAGCACATAGTCAGATACCAGGCCTGGACTGTCCCCACGCTAAGAACTACAGCACATAGTCAGATACCAGGCCTGGACTGTCCCCACGCTGGGAACTACAACACATCCACATAGTCAGATACCAGGCCTGGACTGTCCCCACGCTAGGGAACTACAGCACATAGTCAGATACCAGGCCTGGACTGTCCCCACGCTGGGAACTACAGCACATAGTCAGATACCAGGCCTGGACTGTCCCCACGCTGGGAACTACAGCACATAGTCAGATACCAGGCCTGGACTGTCCCCACGCTGGGAACTACAGCACATAGTCAGATACCAGGCCTGGACTGTCCCCACGCTGGGAACTACAGCACATAGTCAGATACCAGGCCTGGACTGTCCCCACGCTGGGAACTACAACACATAGTCAGATACCAGGCCTGGACTGTCCCCACGCTGGGAACTACAGCACATAGTCAGATACCAGGCCTGGACTGTCCCCACGCTGGGAACTACAACACATAGTCAGATACCAGGCCTGGACTGTCCCCACGCTGGGAACTACAGCACATAGTCAGATACCAGGCCTGGACTGTCCCCACGCTAGGAACTACAACACATAGTCAGATACCAGGCCTGGACTGTCCCCACGCTGGGAACTACAACACATAGTCAGATACCAGGCCTGGACTGTCCCCACGCTGGGAACTACAACACATAGTCAGATACCAGGCCTGGACTGTCCCCACGCTGGGAACTACAGCACATAGTCAGATACCAGGCCTGGACTGTCCCCACGCTGGGAACTACAGCACATAGTCAGATACCAGGCCTGGACTGTCCCCACGCTGGGAACTACAGCACATAGTCAGATACCAGGCCTGGACTGTCCCCACGCTGGGAACTACAACACATAGTCAGATACCAGGCCTGGACTGTCCCCACGCTAGGAACTACAGCACATAGTCAGATACCAGGCCTGGACTGTCCCCACGCTGGGAACTACAACACATAGTCAGATACCAGGCCTGGACTGTCCCCACGCTGGGAACTACAGCACATAGTCAGATACCAGGCCTGGACTGTCCCCACGCTAGGGAACTACAACACATAGTCAGATACCAGGCCTGGACTGTCCCCACGCTGGGAACTACAGCACATAGTCAGATACCAGGCCTGGACTGTCCCCACGCTGGGAACTACAACACATAGTCAGATACCAGGCCTGGACTGTCCCCACGCTGGGAACTACAGCACATAGTCAGATACCAGGCCTGGACTGACCCCACGCTAGGAACTACAGTATAGTCAGATACCAGGCCTGGACTGTCCCCACGCTGGGAACTACAACACATAGTCAGATACCAGGCCTGGACTGTCCCCACGCTGGGAACTACAACACATAGTCAGATACCAGGCCTGGACTGTCCCCACGCTAGGAACTACAGCACATAGTCAGATACCAGGCCTGGACTGTCCCCACGCTGGGAACTACAGCACATAGTCAGATACCAGGCCTGGACTGTCCCCACGCTGGGATCTACAGCACATAGTCAGATACCAGGCCTGGACTGTCCCCACGCTGGGAACTACAGCACATAGTCAGATACCAGGCCTGGACTGTCCCCACGCTAGGGAACTACAGCACATAGTCAGATACCAGGCCTGGACTGTCCCCACGCTGGGAACTACAGCACATAGTCAGATACCAGGCCTGGACTGTCCCCACGCTGGGAACTACAACACATAGTCAGATACCAGGCCTGGACTGTCCCCACGCTGGGAACTACAGCACATAGTCAGATACCAGGCCTGGACTGTCCCCACGCTGGGAACTACAACACATAGTCAGATACCAGGCCTGGACTGTCCCCACGCTGGGAACTACAACACATAGTCAGATACCAGGCCTGGACTGTCCCCACGCTGGGAACTACAGGAAGTAGTGGGCGGACTGTTACCTTGAGCAGGTTAGGGAAGTAGTGGGCGGGGCTGTTACCTTGAGCAGGTTAGGGAAGTAGTGGGCGGGGCTGTGAGCAGGTTAGGGAAGTAGTGGGCGGGGCTGTGAGCAGGTTAGGGAAGTAGTGGGCGGGGCTGTTACCTTGAGCAGGTTAGGGAAGTAGTGGGCGGGGCTGTGAGCAGGTTAGGGAAGTAGTGGGCGGGGCTGTTACCTTGAGCAGGTTAGGGAAGTAGTGGGCGGGGCTGTTACCTTGAGCAGGTTAGGGAAGTAGTGGGCGGGGCTGTTACCTTGAGCAGGTTAGGGAAGTAGTGGGCGGGGCTGTTACCTTGAGCGGGTTAGGGAAGTAGTGGGCGGGGCTGTTACCTTGAGCAGGTTAGGGAAGTAGTGGGCGGGGCTGTTACCTTGAGCGGGTTAGGGAAGTAGTGGGCGGGGCTGTGAGCAGGTTAGGGAAGTAGTGGGCGGGGCTGTTACCTTGAGCGGGTTAGGGAAGTAGTGGGCGGGGCTGTTACCTTGAGCAGGTTAGGGAAGTAGTGGGCGGGGCTGTTACCTTGAGCAGGTTAGGGAAGTAGTGGGCGGGGCTGTTACCTTGAGCAGGTTAGGGAAGTAGTGGGCGGGGCTGTTACCTTGAGCGGGTTAGGGAAGTAGTGGGCGGGGCTGTGAGCAGGTTAGGGAAGTAGTGGGCGGGGCTGTTACCTTGAGCAGGTTAGGGAAGTAGTGGGCGGGGCTGTGAGCAGGTTAGGAAGTAGTGGGCGGGGCTGTTACCTTGAGCAGGTTAGGGAAGTAGTGGGCGGGGCTGTTACCTTGAGCAGGTTAGGGAAGTAGTGGGCGTACAGCGGGACGGAGGAGCGTAGCTGCAGCCGATTGGCTCTGATGAAGGACAGCGTCTCGTGGGCCAGAAAGGGGTCGTTGAAACACTCCGCCGGGAGAACTCCGAACACACACCTCCACACACACTCACCGTCCACCGCTGCAGCCTCGCCTACACACACACACACACACACACACACACACACACAGTAAGTACACACTAACTATATGCTCCACACGTGCACTTGCACACACACACACACACTAACTATATGCTCCACACGTGCACTTGCACACACACACACACTAACTCTATCCTTCACACGTGCACTTACACACACACACACACACACCAGAGACACCCCCCCCTCACCGTGGTTCAGGTAGAACTGAGCGATGGGCAGGAGGACTCGGCTGCAGGACAGGTCAGAGTTCAGACGGCCGAACAGCGACTTCACACACGGGAAGGAACGGTACACACAACCAGCGTCCTCTACACACACACCGTCCAGGATACACACGGCCTCCACCAGGCACTGAGACACACACACACACACACACACACACACACACACACACACACACACACACACACACACACACACACACACACACACACACACACACACACACACACACACACACAGAGAGAGGGGACAGGGTTACTACAGCAGTATGACTGTATGGTGTGTGATTGACAGGGTTACTACAGCAGTATGACTGTATGGTGTGTGATTGACAGGGTTACTACAGCAGTATGACTGTATGGTGTGTGATTGACAGGGTTACTACAGCAGTATGACTGTATGGTGTGTGATTGACAGGGTTACTACAGCAGTATGACTGTATGGTGTGTGATTGACAGGGTTACTACAGCAGTATGACTGTATGGTGTGTGATTGTAGGGGACAGGGTTACTACAGCAGTATGACTGTATGGTGTGTGATTGACAGGGTTACTACAGCAGTATGACTGTATGGTGTGTGATTGACAGGGTTACTACAGCAGTATGACTGTATGGTGTGTGATTGTAGGGGACAGGGTTACTACAGCAGTATGACTGTATGGTGTGTGATTGTAGGGGTTACTACAGCAGTATGACTGTATGGTGTGTGATTGACAGGGTTACTACAGCAGTATGACTGTATGGTGTGTGATTGACAGGGTTACTACAGCAGTATGACTGTATGGTGTGTGATTGACAGGGTTACTACAGCAGTATGACTGTATGGTGTGTGATTGTAGGGGGCAGGGTTACTACAGCAGTATGACTGTATGGTGTGTGATTGACAGGGTTACTACAGCAGTATGACTGTATGGTGTGTGATTGACAGGGTTACTACAGCAGTATGACTGTATGGTGTGTGATTGACAGGGTTACTACAGCAGTATGACTGTATGGTGTGTGATTGACAGGGTTACTACAGCAGTATGACTGTATGGTGTGTGATTGTAGGGGACAGGGTTACTACAGCAGTATGACTGTATGGTGTGTGATTGACAGGGTTTCTACAGCAGTATGACTGTATGGTGTGTGATTGACAGGGTTACTACAGCAGTATGACTGTATGGTGTGTGATTGACAGGGTTACTACAGCAGTATGACTGTATGGTGTGTGATTGTAGGGGACAGGGTTACTACAGCAGTATGACTGTATGGTGTGTGATTGACAGGGTTACTACGGCAGTATGACTGTATGGTCTGTGATTGACAGGGTTACTACGGCAGTATGACTGTATGGTGTGTGATTGACAGGGTTACTACAGCAGTATGACTGTATGGTGTGTGATTGACAGGGTTACTACGGCAGTATGACTGTATGGTCTGTGATTGACAGGGTTACTACGGCAGTATGACTGTATGGTGTGTGATTGACAGGGTTACTACAGCAGTATGACTGTATGGTGTGTGATTGTAGGGGACAGGGTTACTACAGCAGTATGACTGTATGGTGTGTGATTGACAGGGTTACTACAGCAGTATGACTGTATGGTGTGTGATTGTACAGGGTTACTACAGCAGTATGACTGTATGGTGTGTGATTGTAGGGGACAGGGTTACTACAGCAGTATGACTGTATGGTGTGTGATTGACAGGGTTACTACAGCAGTATGACTGTATGGTGTGTGATTGACAGGGTTACTACAGCAGTATGACTCACTGCTTTCTGGAGCTCTGCGTCTGCTCTCTTCAGCGCCTCTGAAACAGAAGGATATAGTCTTTACAACACAGGGACACATTGGGATCCAAACATACTGCGGTCACTCTGCTCTACAGGGAAGTAGTGTAGGGGTTAGGGTGTAGGGTACATACTGTGGTCACTCTGTTCTACAGGGCAGTAGTGTAGGGGTTAGGGTGTAGGGTACATACTGCGGTCACTCTGCTCTACAGGGCAGTAGTATAGGGGTTAGGGTGTAGGGTACATACTGCGGTCACTCTGCTCTACAGGGCAGTAGTGTAGGGGTTAGGGTGTAGGGCACATACTGCGGTCACTCTGTTCTACAGGGCAGTAGTGTAGGGGTTAGCGTGTAGGGTACATACTGCGGTCACTCTGTTCTACAGGGCAGTAGTGTAGGGGTTAGGGTGTAGGGTACATACTGCGGTCACTCTGTTCTATGAGGCAGTAGTGTAGGGTGTAGGGTACATACTGCGGTCACTCTGTTCTACAGGGCAGTAGTGTAGGGGTTAGGGTGTAGGGTACATACTGCGGTCACTCTGTTCTACAGCGCAGTAGTGTAGGGGTTAGGGTGTAGGGTACATACTGCGGTCACTCTGTTCTACAGGGCAGTAGTGTAGGGGTTAGGGTACATACTGCGGTCACTCTGTTCTACAGGGCAGTAGTGTAGGGGTTAGGGTGTAGGGTACATACTGCGGTCACTCTGTTCTACAGGGCAGTAGTGTAGGGGTTAGGGTGTAGGGTACATACTGCGGTCACTCTGTTCTACAGGGCAGTAGTGTAGGGGTTAGGGTGTAGGGCACATACTGCGGTCACTCTGTTCTACATAGCAGTAGTGTAGGGGTTAGGGTGTAGGGTACATACTGCGGTCACTCTGTTCTATGAGGCGTTGGCAGTACTCGAAACTCTTCTCTCTCAGACGTTCTTTAGGAGGAAGGAGTCTGCTGGAGGACGAGGTGGCTGAAACCATGGAAACCACAGAGCCGTCCACCTCCGACCTGTCGTCTGGGGCAACAGAGAGGTCAAGGGTTAAAGGTCAGGGACGGACTGACCAGTTAAAGCGACACACTGTAAAATGAGCTTGGTAGGATGTCTCTCCATCTAATAGTAGTAATGGTAGGATGTCTCTCCATCTAATAGTAGTAATGGTAGGATGTCTCTCCATCTAATAGTAGTAATGGTAGGATGTCTCTCCATCTAATAGTAGTAATGGTAGGATGTCTCTCCATCTAATAGTAGTAATGGTAGGATGTCTCTCCATCTAATAGTAGTAATGGTAGGATGTCTCTCCATCTAATAGTAGTAATGGTAGGATGTCTCTCCATCTAATAGTAGTAATGGTAGGATGTCTCTCCATCTAATAGTAGTAATGGTAGGATGTCTCTCCATCTAATAGTAGTAATGGTAGGATGTCTCTCCATCTAATAGTAGTAATGGTAGGATGAAGGTCTGAGCTATCTAATAGACAGTCAGCCAGCCAGACAGTAGACAGTCAGCCAGACAGACAGGTAGGATGTCTCTCCATCTAATAGACAGTCAGCCAGCCAGACAGACAGGTAGGCTGAAGGTCTGAGCTATCTAATAGACAGTCAGCCAGCCAGACAGTAGTCAGTCAGCCAGCCAGACAGTAGTCAGCCAGCCAGACAGACAGGTAGGCTGAAGGTCTGAGCCGTCTAATAGACAGTCAGCCAGCCAGCCAGACAGGTAGGCTGAAGGTCTGAGCCATCTAATAGACAGTCAGTCAGCCAGACAGACAGGTAGGCTGAAGGTCTGAGCCATCTAATAGACAGTCAGCCAGCCAGACAGACAGGTAGGCTGAAGGTCTGAGCCATCTAATAGACAGTCAGCCAGCCAGCCAGACAGGTAGGCTGAAGGTATGAGCCATCTAATAGACAGTCAGCCAGCCAGACAGACAGGTAGGCTGAAGGTCTGAGCCATCTAATAGACAGTCAGCCAGCCAGCCAGACAGGTAGGCTGAAGGTATGAGCCATCTAATAGACAGTCAGCCAGCCAGACAGACAGGTAGGCTGAAGGTCTGAGCCATCTAATAGACAGTCAGCCAGCCAGACAGTAGTCAGTCAGCCAGCCAGACAGTAGTCAGCCAGCCAGACAGACAGGTAGGCTGAAGGTCTGAGCCGTCTAATAGACAGTCAGCCAGCCAGCCAGTAGTCAGTCAGCCAGCCAGACAGTAGTCAGTCAGCCAGCCAGACAGGTAGGCTGAAGGTCTGAGCCATCTAATAGACAGTCAGCCAGCCAGCCAGACAGGTAGGCTGAAGGTCTGAGCCATCTAATAGACAGTCAGCCAGCCAGCCAGACAGTAGTCAGTCAGCCAGACAGACAGGTAGGCTGAAGGTATGAGCCATCTAATAGACAGTCAGCCAGCCAGACAGACAGGTAGGCTGAAGGTCTGAGCCATCTAATAGACAGTCAGCCAGCCAGACAGTAGTCAGTCAGCCAGCCAGACAGTAGTCAGCCAGCCAGACAGACAGGTAGGCTGAAGGTCTGAGCCATCTAATAGACAGTCAGCCAGCCAGACAGTAGTCAGTCAGCCAGCCAGACAGGTAGGCTGAAGGTCTGAGCTATCTAATAGACAGTCAGCCAGCCAGACAGACAGGTAGGCTGAAGGTCTGAGCCATCTAATAGACAGTCAGCCAGCCAGACAGTAGTCAGTCAGCCAGACAGACAGTAGTCAGCCAGCCAGACAGACAGGTAGGCTGAAGGTCTGAGCCATCTAATAGACAGTCAGCCAGCCAGACAGTAGTCAGTCAGCCAGCCAGACAGTAGTCAGCCAGCCAGACAGACAGGTAGGCTGAAGGTCTGAGCCATCTAATAGACAGTCAGCCAGCCAGACAGTAGTCAGTCAGCCAGCCAGACAGTAGTCAGCCAGCCAGACAGACAGGTAGGCTGAAGGTCTGAGCCGTCTAATAGACAGTCAGCCAGCCAGCCAGTAGTCAGTCAGACAGCCAGACAGTAGTCAGTCAGCCAGCCAGACAGGTAGGCTGAAGGTCTGAGCCATCTAATAGACAGTCAGCCAGCCAGCCAGACAGGTAGGCTGAAGGTCTGAGCCATCTA
The DNA here is from genome assembly GCF_905237065.1 of Salmo salar. Lineage (NCBI taxonomy): Eukaryota > Metazoa > Chordata > Actinopteri > Salmoniformes > Salmonidae > Salmo > Salmo salar. The sequence goes on along the minus strand of NW_025547857.1, from coordinate 2,537 downwards.
ATAGACAGTCAGCCAGCCAGCCAGACAGTAGTCAGTCAGCCAGACAGACAGGTAGGCTGAAGGTATGAGCCATCTAATAGACAGTCAGCCAGCCAGACAGACAGGTAGGCTGAAGGTCTGAGCCATCTAATAGACAGTCAGTCAGCCAGACAGACAGGTAGGCTGAAGGTCTGAGCCATCTAATAGACAGTCAGCCAGCCAGACAGACAGGTAGGCTGAAGGTCTGAGCCATCTAATAGACAGTCAGCCAGCCAGACAGACAGGTAGGCTGAAGGTCTGAGCCAATCAGCCAGTAGTCAGTCAGCCAGACAGACAGTAGTCAGTCAGCCAGACAGACAGGTAGGCTGAAGGTCTGAGCCAATCAGCCAGTAGTCAGTCAGCCAGCCAGCCAGACAGGTAGGCTGAAGGTCTGAGCTATCTAATAGACAGTCAGCCAGCCAGACAGACAGGTAGGCTGAAGGTCTGAGCCATCTAATAGACAGTCAGCCAGCCAGACAGACAGGTAGGCTGAAGGTCTGAGCCATCTAATAGACAGTCAGCCAGCCAGACAGTAGTCAGTCAGCCAGCCAGACAGTAGTCAGCCAGCCAGACAGACAGGTAGGCTGAAGGTCTGAGCTATCTAATAGACAGTCAGCCAGCCAGACAGACAGGTAGGCTGAAGGTCTGAGCCATCTAATAGACAGTCAGCCAGCCAGACAGTAGTCAGTCAGCCAGCCAGACAGTAGTCAGCCAGCCAGACAGACAGGTAGGCTGAAGGTCTGAGCCATCTAATAGACAGTCAGCCAGCCAGACAGTAGTCAGTCAGCCAGCCAGACAGTAGTCAGCCAGCCAGACAGACAGGTAGGCTGAAGGTCTGAGCCATCTAATAGACAGTCAGCCAGCCAGACAGTAGTCAGTCAGCCAGCCAGACAGTAGTCAGCCAGCCAGACAGACAGGTAGGCTGAAGGTCTGAGCCGTCTAATAGACAGTCAGCCAGCCAGCCAGTAGTCAGTCAGCCAGCCAGACAGTAGTCAGTCAGCCAGCCAGACAGGTAGGCTGAAGGTCTGAGCCATCTAATAGACAGTCAGCCAGCCAGCCAGACAGGTAGGCTGAAGGTCTGAGCCATCTAATAGACAGTCAGCCAGCCAGCCAGACAGTAGTCAGTCAGCCAGACAGACAGGTAGGCTGAAGGTATGAGCCATCTAATAGACAGTCAGCCAGCCAGACAGACAGGTAGGCTGAAGGTCTGAGCCATCTAATAGACAGTCAGTCAGCCAGACAGACAGGTAGGCTGAAGGTCTGAGCCATCTAATAGACAGTCAGCCAGCCAGACAGACAGGCAGGCTGAAGGTCTGAGCCAATCAGCCAGTAGTCAGTCAGCCAGACAGACAGTAGTCAGTCAGCCAGACAGACAGGTAGGCTGAAGGTCTGAGCCATCTAATAGACAGTCAGCCAGCCAGACAGTAGTCAGTCAGCCAGACAGACAGGTAGGCTGAAGGTCTGAGCCATCTAATAGACAGTCAGTCAGCCAGCCAGACAGGTAGGCTGAAGGTCTGAGCCATCTAATAGACAGTCAGCCAGACAGTAGTCAGTCAGCCAGCCAGACAGTAGTCAGCCAGCCAGACAGACAGGTAGGCTGAAGGTCTGAGCCATCTAATAGACAGTCAGTCAGCCAGCCAGACAGACAGGTAGGCTGAAGGTCTGAGCCATCTAATAGACAGTCAGCCAGCCAGACAGACAGGTAGGCTGAAGGTCTGAGCCATCTAATAGACAGTCAGCCAGCCAGACAGACAGGTAGGCTGAAGGTCTGAGCCATCTAATAGACAGTCAGCCAGCCAGCCAGACAGTATACAGCCAGCCAGCCAGTACAGTCAGCCAGCCAGCCAATCAGTCTGCCAATCAGTCTGCCAATCAGTCAGCCAATCAGTACAGTCAGCCAGCTAGCCAGCCAACCAGTCAGCCAGCCAGTCAGCCAGCCAGTCAGCTAGCCAGCCAGTCAGCCAGCAAGTCAGCTAGCCAGCCAGTCAGCCAGCCAGTCAGCTAGCCAGTCAGCTAGCCAGTCAGCTAGCCAGTCAGCTAGCCAGTCAGCCAGTCAGCAAGCCAGCCAGTCACTCAGCTAGCCAACAAGTCATCTAGCCAGCAAGTCAGTCATCTAGCCAGCCAGTCAGCCAGTCAGCCAGTCAGCTAGCCAGCCAGTCAACTAGCCAGCTAGCCAGTCAGCTAGCTAGTCAGCTAGCCAGCCAGTCAGCTAGCCAGCCAGTCAGCTAGCCAGCCAGTCAGCTAGCCAGCCAGTCAGCCAGTCAGCTAGCCAGCCAGCCAGCTAGACAGCCTGTCAGTCAGCCAGCCAGTCAGCCAGCCAGTCAGCCAGTCAGCTAGCCAGCTAGCCAGTCAGCTAGCTAGTCAGCTAGTCAGCTAGCCAGCTAGCCAGCCAGCTAGCTAGTCAGCTAGCCAGTCAGCTAGCCAGCCAGTCAGCTAGCCAGCCAGCTAGCCAGCCAGCCAGCCAGTCAGCTAGCCAGCCAGCCAGTCAGCTAGCCAGCCAGTCAGTCAGCCAGCCAGCT